>NW_018109673.1:0-1963 GCF_000183805.2 Loa loa | reverse complement strand
TAATTTGTTGCGGTTATTATTCCAACGAAGACATGATTGTTGATGCGCAAAGACGTGATCGTTGAATTATGTTTCCATCCATATAGATTGTTTTCCACTGACAAAATTTTTGAATATTGTGTAAGGAATAAACATAGAAATGTAAAACATTATTGCGAATAACGACATAATTGAATGACAATAATAACACAATAATTAGATTTCTCGACATCGTAATGACTTCAATTGTTGCATCATTTTGTGCAGTGTGATTTAGGAAATCTTTAATTAATGATTGATTACTAGAAACTGAAAAAAAAGGTGCAAATACTATTGGGAAGATCGGCAAGACCTAATATGACTTTCCAGAGCTTGATTTCTTGAATCTATTGTCAGTCTGACAGTTGATAGATGAATCAAAATGTTTTGATAGGCTGATATTATGAGCCTTCATCAAGAAGCTAAATCACAGTTACGTTCGGATCGAATCACTTTACGTAACTGAGTGGTAATTTGATGGTCACTTTGTTAAGTATTCAAAAGCAGTGACCATTTGGAACCTACTGACGTTACTTTTGCATTATTTTCACAATTCAAAGTTGTACATATAGGATTATTAAAGATGCTATTTGTTTCGGTCACAGGCGTAGGTTCATTAATGCATGCATATCAATTGGCTGTAGAAACGTTTATCGATAGTGGAAATACGGAAGGATTAATAAATTAAGCAGCATAATGAACTTCACCGTCCCCTGTTCCATAAAGAAACTTTAAACAGGTGGGAATGGGCGGGATTTCATTTAAATTTTTGAATAGGAAGAACGAAGAGTAGTTCGAAAGCAATTCTACGGATCTAGTTTGGTCAATGCAATTCCACTAGTTACCTGACAGTACACTTTTGCAATGAGTGAGGATTCCTGCAAATTGTCATTACATTTAACTTGCTTTCTTGACTTCTTGATACGATCAATAATAGCACAACACTTGGGATTTCTCTTCATCCCATTACTGTCACAATGGGTATGGATGTTAGAACAGCAACCAATACTGGTAATTGTATCCTTTTGCCTTCTTTACTTTAATAAATCTAAACATATATTATTAGTATGATTCATTTATAACTAACAACCTATCCAAATGAACGTAGAATGGTGGACTGTACAAGTTAATTAAATCATGGATGACAAAATGTCACGTCGTCCTTTAACTTCTTACATGGATCCGCAAGATACCGTAAAAATTCGTTCGATTTTAGTTGTTAATATCCAACCAGACAATTTCTGACGTCAAAATGCCAACGTGTACATGTAGTTTTTTACGTCAGTTCCATCAGTTGCGAGCAAAAAGTTTATTAAAACAAATTTTGCAATGAACAGCAAATTTGAGGGATCATTTTTTCTGCACACTCATATCGTCATTCAATTTTAGGAGTGCTTTACGGACGGCTTACGATTACATTTTCGAACCGGAGGAGCCATTTCACGGACATATTTATGTGAAGGGATATTTTATGCATGAAAGCTGTCATTCAGATTATACGTGGAATCCAACTGTCAGCTCATTTTCTTTCAGTGTTTTCTACAGAAGTGACTGTCATGTGAAATGCGAAATAGAGGTAATAGTCAATTTAGACGGAACATTTAAAATATGACTACTGAGAATAAAGTAATATGAGTTCCAAAGGAGTTAAAATCTTCGCTTAAGTGCCTTTTGAATAGCTTAAAATGAAGTAATCTTCAAGAAAGCAGCATTAGACAAGCAATTTGTACAGTATATTGCAGAGAGAACCATCAGGTATCAGCTGTCACATAGTTGTCATCGTTCAACATCACTATTTATTTCTAACACAAGCGTATAGTGCATATAGTGCTAGCTGCTTCTATCAGAGTGGCTTCGACTTTAACATGGAAGTCGGGTAATGCAATTTCAAGTAGGGGTAAATATAGATCAGGAAGGTCTCAAAATTCTAAGTGTCAGCAGGATC
>NW_018109672.1:0-1964 GCF_000183805.2 Loa loa | reverse complement strand
TATTTTTCAAAGAAAATTATTCCTATATCATAGATAATATTCATTTTATATTCGTTATTATCATTCACAATTCTTTTCGCTCTCCGAAAATTAGGGAAAAGTAATGAAGAGAGATGGTAAAAAAAAAAGAGGAAGGAGTAATAAGTGATTATTATCAGAAATAATCGATTTACTGATAATCTGCATGCATTTAAAAGTAATCAAATAGATTGTGAATACAATTGAGAGTAATAATTTAAAAAAAAAATAAAAAACAACAAAATACGATGAATTTAGAAATGGATGATGGTAAAATTTAACGTTTATTATTTGCTATATAGCTTAATGGAATGGATTGATCGTTGATCTCAATGATCTGATCTTTCGTCTTATCTTATCATTATCAACAAACTGCAATGCAAAAATAACGTTCATTACAATATTCAAACTTATGTTTTAACATTTGTTTAAAAATTTTTTTTTTTTTTTGCACAATTTATCATGTTGTTTTTTTTTATTTTTCAATAAGATTAATTCTTAAATTTCAGTGATTGTTTTGTTTTTTTTTTGTTTAAAATTACAATATTTACAAAAAAAAAAAAAAAAAGGAGGAGTAGTGATTTAGTTTCGTGATGAAAATAATCGATAAAATATTTATTAAATAATAAAAATAATTATTAAATAATAAGTAAAATAATATGTAAGTAGAAGTTAGATGTATATAATTATTATTTGATTATTATTTAATTATATATTATATTGCATAAATGGATGAATTAGAAAAGTAATATTCAAAATGAACCAATATTTGCCTAATTATTATATAATATAATATAATAATTACACATATTACTCGTATATAATTATTAAAAATGTGACACTAATTACAGGAAATTATTATTTTATTAATATTAAAATTCTAATCTAATTGATAAATTTAATTTCGTAATTTCATTATTCGATTCTTTTAATCGGAATGATTAATAATGTAGAAAAAAAAAAATAAAACCGAAAAAATTATTAATCTTAATATGTTTGAGGTAAGTCTTATTTATTATATTTTAATAAAACCAAAGAGGATTAAAGGATGGATAGAATTATTAGAAAGGCCAAGAAGAATTAGATGTTGTTTGGGTGGAAAAAGATTTGAACAAAATTAACATCTCTAATAAATCTGCTTAAGCTTGTGTAAAGCATGTTACACGCAGCTTGCATAAGGCATGTGATACAATTTGCACATGGCATGCTATACAATTTACGCAAAACATGTTAAACAGCTTGTTACAATAAGGCATGCATAAAATATATTTTCTAATGTGATATTTTAACACGCACTTTTTTTTTTTTAAATGCAATATTCGTAATTATATTATCAAACATTGAAATTTAATGAAATATGAAGAATATATTATTGTTAATTAAATGAAATTAAAATGTGAATGATTTAAAAGTTCAAAATTGCTTAATTTTTTGAAATTTTCGAAATAATTTTTCTTTTCTTTTAAATTTCAATTTTAAGTCATTTTTTGACAAAAACAGTTAGAAATGATATTTTTCGGAAAGTTTTTTTAAATTGGAAAAATAAGATGACAGCATTGCTTTTAAGCAAATTAATTACTAATCAAATTAAATAAATGTGAATGATGAAAGAGTATTACGGTATGTACAAATATATTTCTTAATGTTAAAATTAATTAAATGAGAATTAAGAAATTATAAAAAATTTCGCAAGAAATGAAAGGAAAAAATTGCTAATAAATTACAGTTTTTAAAATTTTTGTGTCACATATTTTCCAAAGAGAAATGTAATTATAATTGAACTGGCTTCCTTTTTTTCCCCTTTTTTCTTTTCGGTTTTTTTTTTATTAAATTATAATAAAAAAAAAATAATTTAATTTTGCATTAGTAATATTGCATTGTTATTTTCCCTAAGCGATCAAAATTAAAAGTTTACAATAAAAATTAAAATTAAAACTTTTGCGTTA
>NW_018109671.1:0-1966 GCF_000183805.2 Loa loa | reverse complement strand
AATAATAATAATAATAATAATAATGATAATACTAATAATAACAATAGTAATAATAATAATAATAATAATAATAATAATAATAATAATAATAATAATAATAATAATAATAATGATAATAATGAAAAATATACAAAGAAATATCAAATAATTAATAGGTAAGAATTTGTATTAATTATTTAATATCACTTGTTAAACAGTATTGCTTTTTTGTTTCTGTTTTTCTTTTTTGATAAACATTGTGATAATAAGATTAAAAACTAACAAACACACCATTTCCAGTAACTTCCTCAACAGTTTGTTGTACAGATGGCATAATTTCACTGTTACCTTTTTGTGCTCGAATCCAATAAGCCTTTTGACCTAATCAAAAGTAAAAATAGCTAACATAATAATATAATACTTCAATTTTTTTTCCATAGTTCTAAAATATTGATAAGAACAAGAATAATAATAATATTGATAATAATATAAAGAAAAACATACTGCTAATAAGATCCTCTTCATAGCTGAGACCGTAAAGTGGTTGACAAGTTTTTTGACAGGCTGGTGATATTTTCCTCCGATAGTATTCAAAAGAGCATGGACTACCACAATTTGGTGCAGTAGTATATGGTTTACAACCTTCAAAACTACCATAATCGCCACCTGTAATTTCAATTATAGATTTTTTACTTTTTGAATTATACATCTTTATTTAAAAATAATAACAAACAGATTAAGTGATATTTAATAAATGACCAATTGGCTATGATAAAATGACCATTATAAATCTTTACTTAAAGATAATAACAATAAGAATACCTGTTACAACGCCATGATTTCGCCAATAGATAAATGCTGATAATGCCCAATGTGATCCTTGGCATCTTTTAAAAATATTACTTATTTAGTTAAACGGATAGGAAGAAATTTTTTTAATTAATAAATTTTATAAAATTCAAAAAATTTCAAAAAATGTTTGCTAATTTTTAAAATTTGAAAATAATATACAATTAACAAATTATTTATAATCATATAATCTAAAGATTTATAAATCAAATATGCTAATAAGCTATTTCCATATGTAAGATATATAATCTTAATTAAATCTGATCTTTTAATTAGCACTAATTATTGTATATAAGTTATGATTAGAATTAAAAATAAGCTAAATTAATATACAAACCCGCCACATTCGGTACAACAAGATATCAGATCTTCTGCAGAGATTTGCTTTTGATTACTGTAATTTGTTGCTATACATAAACGATCAGACATTACAGATGCTGCTGATATAGCCTTAAAAAAAAAAAAAAGGAAGAAAAAAAAACGAAGGAACATTTAAACAGTTAATATCTGAATTAAATTTAAAAAATTTTAAATCTTGTCAGTCTGGTAGCATGAATTGTTATATTTGAATTTAAAAATTTAACAGTCAATTAATTAATTAACAAAAAACTTGAGGAAATTTATTGATTTACTAGGGCTGAACTAAATTGGATTTGATTTTTGATTTCTTAAATGATTTGTAACTTTCGAATTTTTTTTTATCTAATCAATTCTATCTTATCAATGATATTGATAACAGACTAACCCAGCATGATCGTTATTCATCTTAATTGGATCAATTCTATCTTATCAATGATATTGATAACAGACTAACCCAGCATGATCCACATCCACCTTGATTAGCTACCACATGAACGGACCAACAGAGAGGCCATCGTAAACGAGCATCAAAGTGTTTTGGTAAGTTTAATTTTTGCTCTTTAATAACTGAAAACAATTTTAGAAATAATGAAAAAAAATCGGGTAAAATATCGTTTTTTCGTTACAATTATTCGCTAATTATAGGATTACTAGGAGATATTTCAGGTATTACTGGATAGTTAATAGCAGGATTGCTAAAGGATACTGGATAGTCAATAGAAGGATTGCTAAGGGATACTGGATAGTCAATAGGAGGATTGCTAAGGGATACTGGATG
>NW_018109670.1:0-1967 GCF_000183805.2 Loa loa | reverse complement strand
CTCCCCCTCTCTTTCTGTCCTTCCTGTTCACTGTTTAACATTGGAGAGCTCTCATTCTCTGCTACAGCAGTTGCATGTTACTTTCTACACTTTCCCTCTTCCTCTTCATTCTCTTATAAGATACGTTCTCGTTGATGGTAACAATTTTTGTCCTTGTCTACCTTACTTAACTTATTTTGCGTTGTCCTTGTTTTAAGACTGAGAATGCAAACTCTTTAAACTTTGTTGGCCTCTCCTTCATCACCAAGAATGAAGAAATCTAATGAGTCATAGTTGCTAGGGTTACGGTGGTACTGGTGATCCTGTAGAAAGGTCAAAGATAGGTGGAAAGATTCGTATTATTTGCTTAAAGAAATTGAGAAAATATTCCCCTTTCTTCTACGCATTCCTCTGTGCTATTCACTGAAAGAATTACAGATTGTGCATTATGTCAGGAAACAATGAAATCAGTAATGATGGTGGTGGTGGTGGGGTCGTTGAAACCGGCGACCAAGTTCAAGCTAATCCAGAACAACAACGAGTACTTTTTTTAAATACGATAGAACCACCCTTAAGCATCTGTTTCCGTTAGTTTTTATCTTGGAATTGCAGTAGAATCAAACATGAGAGAAGAGAAATAAAGATGAGAATCCTTATACTTTCGGTTCGCATTTCAGGGATTCGACACATGGACATTCGTTAAAGGGATGCTGTACCGCATTATGATTGTTTACTTCGTGACGTCATTTTTAAAAAGTAATGCTATTTTTTTCGGATTATTTGTCAGTTATCATAATGTTTGAGATGGTGAAAATACTCTTGCTGCAGATTTTATGAGTGGACGGTCTGGTAACATTGGTTATAATAATACGGGAGTGTCGAACAGAGGTGCCTCTTTGCCATCGCGAAATCTTTTCCAACCAGGGCAGAAGTTTGATCTTTATATATACCTTTCGGATTCGGTTAGTTTAAATGTTGGTGTTTGGTGTTCGCTTCTTTTTTTCTGCTTTCCAAAAGTGCGTTTATTAGACACAGTTGTTATTCTAGTAGTAGAAACTTTTGTGTTTAGTTTTCTCATGGAATCAATCCATAATCAGTTTTATATTTTACTGAGTTAGGTCTAGAAGATTTTCAGCAGGATAGGTTCGATGAATTTGATGACGAAAGTGCACTATTTTGGAAAGAAACTGGTCTAACATACAGTGACTGGACATCTGGTCCAGATGGTGATGGTTCACGTACTAAATCAGCTACGTTTCCTACTCCCAAATCTCTTGCTAATAATGGCTCATTATACATACATGTGTTCATTGTAAAGAAGGATCAATCACCTGATCGTAAAAGTCGGCATCATGTTAAAAGAGAGGTTATTTTTGATCATGACACCGACCAAGTCATAGCAAATTTTTTAAGCCTGTTTTGTTATTTCAAGACTAAAATTCATGTAATATTATGAAATGTATTGGTATATTATGTTATCTGTTTTTGTTGGAAATTTCCAGATAGTAGTAGTTTTATTGTTTATAGTTTTCAGGTGTTGTATAATGTACGACAACTTAACAAATACAAGAAGAAGTATTACAAAAAAACACAAAATCTGCTTACTGGCAAAACAGAGCAGACCGAGGAAGAACAAAAGAAGGCTGAAGTGATGAGTTTTGAAGTACTGAATTATTGGCATCCCAATTTAACGATCAGTCTTGTCGATGATCAAACAGCATGGCAGAGAGGTAAAATGTTTTTATAAAAATTTACATGAAATTCTTCATAAGCAAGGGTAGTCGAATTGTTGTCTTGCTTCCCCCTAATGAGTTCATTATTAAATCAGTAGCGATCTGTTTTGCAGGTTCGTTACCATCTCCCCTTGATGAAGCTGTAAAGTTTGACCCGATTGATAACACTTACAAGCCCATATTCTTTTTCAATGACTATTGGAACTTGGCAGCCGACTACATGTTAATAAATAGCTCAGTTCAAGAACTAAAGCT
>NW_018109669.1:0-1967 GCF_000183805.2 Loa loa | reverse complement strand
CCTATCATTATCATTATAATATCAAATATTTATCATCACATTCACAAGTGAAGAAATAGTACCATACTTAAAAAAAACTCAAAATTATCGTTTTCGTCCTTATCACTATCGTAATCATTATTTTCATTTTATCATTATCATTATTCATATTGCTATGCCTTACTTGAACAGAGTTTTCATTTCGACATTTGAATATTCATAGTATTCTATTCGATGATAGACTTCGTTAAAGAAAGATTTGATTTTAGTCCGTTGCATAACATATCACGAAATATTTAAATTACTAATAAATTAATACCAAACTTATCAAAGTTATCAATAACATTGTATGTGAATGATTAGGAGAATAAGATGTAATCCATCATTATGATGTCAATTTTTTTTTTGAAAATGCAAAAAATGGTTTGTCTGTGCCTTTTTTATCAGTGATAAAAATGATTGCTTATCAATATATTTGTGCATATTTTTACATTTGCAAACATTTACCTAAGTGAATAAATATTCAGCCTAAGAATTAACAAGAATAAATATTATTATTTTGCTAAAAACATTTCTCATTAACAGCATTTGTCACTTCATTTACAATAATCTTTTCATTAAATAATAATTTGTTACCAAATGACTTAAAAAATTAAATTTCATTTAGGACAGGCAGTTGTAACTAAATTTAGGAATTTAAATTATTAATTAAAACTTTTGATGGAAAAGTTTGTGATGAAATTTTACATTTCGCAAGTTTTTTTTTAATCGAAAAAAAAATTTACTTGAAACAAAAAATAAAATTCATTTATTCCATATATTCCTTTTCATTAACTCTTTCGAAATTGTCAACGCTTTATTTTTCAAAGATTTTCAATTAATCATTTAAATGATAATTGATTAAATTTATTCAATTACTCTTTTTTAATGTATTCTTATTCATCATCACAATTAACTCTGTCACAATTGGATTATGCTTAATATTGTTATAAGTTATTATCTTCTAAATTAATCCGTTAATTAGTTGATATGTGAAAAGTATAGCTAATATTAACATCACCTATTTCTTTTTCTAACGAAAATTAATTTATTCTTGTTTGCATGATTTGTTAAATACAAAAAAAATATAAATTTGAATTTAAAAAAAAATGGATTTGAAAAAATATAAATTTAAATATGCATTTTGTTCGGATTATCGGATTGTGCATCAAGTCATCATCATAGCAATATCATTGTTTCTACTGTATTTCTATTGTCATTATTTCTACTGTATTTCTATTGTCATTATTTCTACCGTATTTCTATTGTCATTATTTCTACTGCATTTCTATTGTTATTATTTCTACTGCCTACTTTTTAAAATTATTTCTACCGTTCTTTTACGTCGTTCTTTTACTGTTGAAATTTCGCGAGAAAAAAAAACAACTGATGTCATGGCGGAAATGACGCAGCAGAAAAACGAAAAAGAACAATCGATTTACATCAAATTTGATTAACTTATAAAATGTCAACCTGTTTGTAGTTGGATTAGGACGATCAATTTTATGCTTATTTGTAGCTTGTGAAATTGCTGTTTGACTTCCACCTGAGCTTTGTCTTGAACGAGTTTCATTCTGAAATTTAATTAATATTTCAAATCACTCTTTCATTCAATTCAACCATTTCCAATTTCCTATCCTATATATTTTTTTTTTTTCTTAACAACACTTCCTGATATTTCATCATTTAATTTATGCAAAAGGCTGTTTACTTCAATTTTATTTATTTTAATCATTTTAATAATTATTACTAAATATGTGAAAATCGAATATAATTAAATTTAAAAATAAAACATTTAAGGATATTCTTAAATTTAATTTAGTAATATTTTTTGTTTGAAACTTTAATGAATTAGTCACTTTTTTTTTTTTATTTAATTAAAAGTAATACATTATCAGTACCTTCTTATATCGTCCAGCATAACTGATCAGCATTGGTTCATCAATCAT
>NW_018109668.1:0-1968 GCF_000183805.2 Loa loa | reverse complement strand
GTAAACAGGTGTGATAGCAATATCATTGTAAACTGGTGTGATAGCAATATCATTAGTACCAGCATTTGATAATTTCCAATTATTTATGAAATTCAGGAATGGGCAATATTTTAGAAAAAACAACAATAAAGTTTCATTTGTGCAGTATATTAGCTTGACATATTAGTTGACCGCCTGAAAAATTCATACTAATAGATTCTTTAAATGAACAAATGAACAAATGCGCATTTTATATTTTCACTATCTTAACAAGTTTAATTTCTAAAAAAAAAAAAATATGCAAATTTTAAACGTAGAAGTGCAAAAAAGTGCCTTTATACATTTGCATAACAATGAAACATAAAAATATTTGAGCTAAAGCTAAACATTCTTTAAAAACTCTCAAATTTCAATATTTTTATAAGAAAAAAAAGAACTTATAGGAGATTGTAATTAGATTATTGTAATTAATTAAAAATATTTTAAGCATTACCCTTTTGCAATCTGATGATTATTGCTTAGATAAATTAGCACTTGTAGAATGATTATGTTTGGATTTTGTCGAATGATTTTCCTTTGCTCTCATCGATGTTGATGATATTATTGGTGTAAAATTTGTTACCTGAAAGGTAGGCATGTAATAATTTCATAAGCTATCCTAATTAAATGTTTGATAAATCGTTTTCAAAAATTTCTAAAATGCTTAATATTTATTAACAGAATTATTTGTTTCAATTTATGTTTTAAATTTTAAAAGATTGAAAAATTAATTGATAAAAATTTAGCTGTTAATTTAATAAATGTTAATTTACAAACATAATTTTTGCTAATTATGAAATTCTTTGAAATGTTTTAAGAATTGCAAAAAAAAAAGAAAAACATTGCATATCTTTAAATTTTAAACTTTATTTTAATTTTTTTCCATTGTTTATTTTAAAACTTTTTTTTTTCAACTAAAATTTGATTATTCTTATCGTAAGCAATAATATAAATTGAAAGCTAAAATTTAAACATTCAAAAATTTCAAAAACTATTTAATTTATTCATTCCAATACGAAATGTAAATTTGATATTTTAATAACAAAGGAAAAAAAAATTTTTATGCAAAATTCTATTTGTTGAATTTTATGAATACAAAGTTTTCATTTTATTTTTTTATCAATGCTTAAAGTTTTAGATGCTACAATAATTGGTTACAATAAACTTGATGAGAATATTATTCATATTCTATTTCATATTTTTTATTAATTTACCTTTGTGTCACATTTTCCCGAAGCATTATCATCACTGTAATTTTTAGCGGTATTAGTAATAGTAGTACTGTAAGTTGAGCTTGAAGAACTTTTACTAGCAGATTTATCATCGTGAGATGATTGTGTTAGTTTTTTTTTGGATTGAGAAGAGTTTGAATTGATAATCATTTCTTCTAAAATAAATGTAGCTGTTTTGGTTCCTAATTCTGTTGATGAATGAAATGATACGATTGAACTTTCGCTGGAATTACTGGACATTTGTTCAGTTCCGGTTTCCTCAATGGATAGCTAAAATAGAATTGTTATTTGATAAAGTTAAGAAAAATTTCTAACATTTATAAGTTTAATTTTCAAATTAAAAAATTTTCAAAAATTTTGAAAATTTTAAATCAAAAACTTTTTTTTAAATTTTTAAATCAAAAATTTTTCAAATATGTATATTTTTTTCCTCTTTTTCAATCTTTTCCGACAAATTTAAATATTTTAAAATTAAAAAATAACACTTACTTGTGCCATAATCTCATCATTGATATCTCTCAATCTGCTTTTTCGTCCTTGCTTACCTTTCTTACCTTTTTTGTTATAAGACATCCTTCTTTAGCAAATAATTATTAATTTCTAAAATTAGTAGAAAGTATAGTTGACAAAAAAAAAGAAAAAAGGTCATCATTTTTAACCACAACTTATCATATCATTCATCCATGTTTTCTTTTTTTTTGTTCAAACATATTTAATC
>NW_018109667.1:0-1969 GCF_000183805.2 Loa loa | reverse complement strand
GTATAATCTGCCTCAAAGATAGTCATCAAGGAGAGACATGCAAAGCAAAAAAAAGATGTTTTTATTGCAAGGCTTCGCATGACAGCGTCTTATGTGAGAAAAGAAGCACACCAACTCTTGACATTACGACTCTTCCGAAGAAGCAGGAATCAATATATCCAGACAAAAAGGAAGGCCCGGTACTACTGTACCACTCAACAGGCGAGCCCCAAACAAACAAAGCAAAAAACATTTTACTCTTATGTAAAGAAATAGGAGTTTTCAATCCTGAACACCCTCAAAAACAACGAAGAGCCTTAGCACTTTTTGATATAGGCTCACAGCTGTCCTTCATTTCAAAGAAATTATCCTCGCAATTGCAATTAGCAGAATCAGATCACCGAAATATGCTAGTAGCCCCATTCGGCACAAAGGAACCATTACAGTGTCCCACTGCCAATGCGTAATTGAGTATACGCACAGTGGACAATGGAATTATCACAATCAACACTCAACGGCAGCAACTAAACTCATTACAATTAGAAGCTTTCGGTTAATTGATGCAATTCATATTATAAATGGACAAGACTACAAAGAACGACAGCATAAGCATTAAGATTTATAAGATATATATCAAAGGGAAGATTTGTATGGTTGAAAGAAGTACCAGAAAAGCCAAAATTAACATCATACGAATTAGCAGAAGCCACGAAAGCCTTGATTAGACAAGCTCAATCGGAAGGTATCAATGAAAAGGAAGTAAACAAATGGAATCTTTACTATAGTAACACACATTCCTTATGGAAATGCCGAAGCCGACTAGATAATACCAGTATGGGAATATACTCAGGCAGTTTAAATCTAATATGTCTTCCAATAACTAAGCTTTTCATCCAACACCAACACGAAGATTTGCACCATGCAGGAATCGCTCATACATTATCAGAATTGAGAAGAAACTTCTGGATACCTAAAGGCAGAACGGAAGTAAAAAGCGTATTGAACAAATGCATGGCGT
Source organism: Loa loa (assembly GCF_000183805.2). Classification (NCBI taxonomy): domain Eukaryota; kingdom Metazoa; phylum Nematoda; class Chromadorea; order Rhabditida; family Onchocercidae; genus Loa; species Loa loa. The sequence goes on along the minus strand of NW_018109667.1, from coordinate 972 downwards.
GTAAAAGATGGAGAGCAAAGCCATTCAAATTACCAGTTATGCCCAATGTACCAGAAACTCGAATCAAACGTACTCGGACGTTTGAACATGTTGGTCTGGACTATTTAGGCCCCCTTTCTATAAAGGGTGAAAGCGTCTCACTAAAAGATGGATAGCTTTATTCATATGCTTTACAACCAGAGCTATACACCTTGAATTAGTAAATGATTTAAGATTTAACAGCTGAAAGCTTTATGCATGTATTAAGAAGATTCAATGCACGACGAGACTATCCTAGACTGATTCTTAGCGACAATGCTAACCAGTTCTAATTAGTCTTTAAGACCATTATGAAATACACCATCAAAACGAGAAACTTCCTAATAATGAAGGGAATTATTTGGAGGAGTATAACTCCAAGAGCTCCATGAAGTGGCGGAGTGAATGATTGATTGGCTTAACAAAAAACGCTCTGAGAAGGTCTATTGGTAGGAAATTATTATGGCAGAAGGAATTGATCACATTAATAGTGGAAATAGAAGGCATGCTGTACACCTGACCACTGACGTATGTAAGTTTCGATGACTACGTTATCATACGTCCAATTGATTTTATTTCACCAAACGCCTCTCTGGTAACTCAAATTTTTAATGAGGAAGACCAAGACGAGTATACCCTTATAAAATGAATACTCAAGAGAAATTAATTAAATATTGGTCACGTACAAATGAGGCGTTAGATCAATTTTGGAAGTTATGGAAAAAAGAATAAATAATTTAAAGGAACGAACCCAGAGAAACCACATCTCCCCAAGATCAGTTGAAGCAAGGGAACCTTCGGAGCAAGAAATTGTATTAGTTAACGAACCAGAAATTCCCCGCGGAATGTGGAAATTAGCAAAAATAAAGAAATCAAGAGAGGGCGAGATGGAGAAATAAGAAGTGCTATAATAGAAATGCCACATGGAAAACTACTCAATAGGCCAGTGAATGT
>NW_018109666.1:0-1970 GCF_000183805.2 Loa loa | reverse complement strand
TAAATTCCAGAAAATATCCACCATGGTAAATTCCAGAAAATATCCACCATGGTAAATTCCAGAAAATATCCACCATGGAAAATTCCAGAAAATATCCACTATGGAAAATTCCCAAAGATATCAATTAGTCCTATGAACAGCTGCATAAGCAAATCTTTCCTTATCCTCAGTAATAGAAAAATTCAAAAATATAATTTCCCTTTGCCTTAACAAATAATAAAAAAATTAAAAAATTTTTTTTTTTAAATTTTACTTTCAATGAAAAGTCATTTTAACAATATGGCTTTTTTAATTGGAAAAAAAAGAAATGGGTAATTTTAGTTGTTACAATAATCATAACAATACTACTAGAATGTCTTTTAATTTTCATAATGACGGTAAGTTCAATAAGCTCAGTGAAAAGGAAAACTTCTACAGATTTTCTTTTTCAAAAAAAAAAAACAATTACTGTAGATGAAGGTAATTATGAATGGAAATTTTTTATAAATTAAAAGGAGAAAAAATTTTGAATATTTAAAAGGGGAAGATTAAAGAAATGACCACACTTTCAAAATTTATATTGCATATATGTATGTTCATTTATTTTTTCTAAATTAATATAGGATTTTTCAAGGCGATAATATCATCAGTTATGCATTCAATCAAAAGAAAAAAAAGGGACAAAAAAAAAGAGCAAAGACAAAATTGGGAATAAAATGATGATGATGATGCGGAATCGAAAGTAATTCCTGAATTTTTACAATCCTAAATTAATAAAGTCCCATTAAAATTTACTTCTTATTTTTCTTACTGCATAAAAAGTTTGTTAAAATCAATGATATTAAGAAGTTGTAAGATTGGATTTTCAATTGTTTGACCTTTATGATCAGTATTACAAACAAAATACTTAGGTCATTTCAATGATTATCTTCTCAGGGATTACAATAAAAAAGAAATTGTTAATATAGAATTGATTTTTAAACTAAAAAATATTTCATATTATCAAGCAATGTTTAATAAATCATATCTCTTTGAAAACATTTCTACTTTCATGTAAAATCTATTGAATTTTTTAATATTAAATTATTAATAAAGAAAAGATTCAGATTTACTTTCAAAAATTCTGAAGGAAAACTTTTCAAATTCTCAGAGTAAACTTATACTTTCAAGATTTCTCAGAGTAAACTTATACCTTTCAACAATAAAACAAAGGTATTTCACTAACAATAATTAGTAGCTAAAACGTGGAAATGTGTTAATTTAATAAATATGCCTTAATTGTTCCAAAAAAATTTACTAGCAAAAAGTTATCAAATTTTTATAAATCAAAAAAATGATTGTGAAAAAAAAAAGTTTTACTATTAGAATGCATAATTAATGTTAAAAAATTGCAAAAAATAATTGCATTCAAAACTTTGTGAAATTTGAAAAAAAAATTTTCAAAAAAAAAAATTCATGTAAATGAAATTTTTTGTGAAAAAAAGTTAATTGAATTCAAAAATTTTGACATAGAATGGATATAATTATAATTTGTCAATTTTGAATTGAATTTTTTTACTTTTTACACTCATAAAATTGGAATTGGAATATATAATAACATTATCAATGTTGAAGTGATGAATAATAATACCACATCATGTAATTAAAACCTAAAATTGGACATTTCCTTTTTTTTTCAAGTTATATTATCCTTTTTCAACTGTACACATCATCCTATTAGTCATTTAAATTTTGAATTTAAATTTCAAATTATTTGATAAATGAAAGAAAATGAAAGTGATAGATGACAATAAATTTTATTGAAATTATTTGATTTAACAGAAATGATCAACTAAAATTGGAAAATGAATTAAATTAATCCTAATAAGCATATTAATTACAGTACCTATTAACAACAATAAATATAATAATTTGACACGGTATTTTTTACTCTCTATACTGTTATATAATATATCGTATGATATATATATATATATATATATATATATATA
>NW_018109665.1:0-1971 GCF_000183805.2 Loa loa | reverse complement strand
GTTCTTCAAGTATGAAAAAGTTGAAAAAGTTTCCCGGGAACATTTATACTTTCCCCTAAAGTATATATATTAAAAATTAGATAAAATGCGTTGGAAATTTCTTTTCAAATGAACGAAAATAACTTGAGATGAATGATGTTATTCCTCGTGCCAAATCCATCATCAGTTGATATTTCATAAACAATTACGCCAGTTAATGAGTGTGGTGACAAATGATTGACAACTTTTCTAACCAAAAATTATGCAAGAAAAAAATAAGAAGAAAAGGAGGATGAGAGATGCCGAAACTTGTATTCATCTATTTCAAATTTAACTGCATTATCAGGTTAAAATTTGAACTCTCCCAACAATAATATTAAATATGACGAGAAATTTATTAACATAATTAACAGAGATGATTGCGGCCTTATTTCCAAGACTTTTTTAAAATTATTTTGAAATAAATTATTCTAGTGTAAACAATTTAATATGCTCCTCATTGCTTGTCTGACTGATAACATCGGGTCACTACCGAGAATTACTGATAATAACTTTAGGCTGATACATTACTATTTCATAATGTTGGAACATAATTATTAATCGTTGTCAGCAAGCGCTTATGTTCAATGTTAGGTAGTTGAAATCGTTGAAATTTTTTAAAACTTATTTCTTTCGTCAAGCTTTTAATTTATTGAATAATAAAAGATTGTAATCAGAAGGTGAAAATGCAAATTTAATCTATCTTATTATCACATTTTTACTTTCCCCGTTTTGAATGTTATCAGTGACTGATAACATATCACAACTACAGAAACAGCAGTTCTCTACTAAAACTTGATTTTTTTTTGCCTATTTTAAAAGAAAAACAACAAACAATAAGAGCAAGAACAATAACAACAATAATAACAACAACAACAACAATGACAGTAACAATGACAATCGTTAGAAATGGTTTCATCACAACAATGACAATTATCGGGAATGATTGCCAAACAGAATTTACGGTTCGTTATTTTCAAATCAAATAAAATCATTGCTATTCATTGTTCAATTCTTTCATCTCTTTCACACATCCATAAACAAATCATTTATTCGATGGTACCAATCACTCTATGCTATTTAATCATTAGCATATCAATTATCATCAGATCCCTCCTTTATCACCTTATCTCTATCCTAAAATTCTATGATATTTGTGAGTTCCTTCATCCCATATTTGTCTATTTGTTCAATTGTTTGTTTACTGATTATATGCAAATGATTATGGATATTTTATTGTTACTTATACTTTTACCTAACTCTTCTTTTTTTTAGTTTATTACTGTAAATAAAAATGATAAATATATCGCTAAATTAGCATGCAAATCTTTAACTCTTCATATTTCAAGCCGATTATGATGCAATTCATTGATCCAATCCTAAAACGGTTACTTATCGTGAATATTACATCCATACAGCATAAGTTGATATATTCTTCCGGTAACTCATCAAATTTCCGGTTAACGCTAAATTAGAAACTGATAAACAATGAGCGCATATTGAACTATATATTCCGGTGTATTTTTATTGTTCGAATCATATGGAATATATGCAAATTCCAACTCCATTCATTTTGATAATTCGATTAAAACGTGTAAAATTAAGTAGGACAAGGCGTTCGAGATGGTTCTAGAATGATCTTTGACCATTAGTGGAATTTGGCAGGCACAATAGATTTAATCAATATTTATGTAATAGGAACGCTGTTTTTGCTAGAAACTGCTAGAAAATTCTGTTCGGAAGACTATATAAGTAGAGGCTGGGATGGTCACTTTGACCTATCAAATGGATTGAGCTAAGGAATGATTCAGTATATTCACTTCACTTCACTACTACATTTATCCGGTCTAGCAAGGATGGATAGTTCACTCTTCCGATGGTTCATTCTACGCTTTGCTTTCTATCAATTATTTCATGAGAATAAACAGGTAGTTATTTGACCAAGTTCTGAGT
>NW_018109664.1:0-1972 GCF_000183805.2 Loa loa | reverse complement strand
TGTATGTATGTATGTTTGTACATGTGTATGTATGTATGTATGTATGCATGTGGCCTATGTATGTGTATGTACGTGGTGTGCATGTGTTTGTGTGTGTGTGTTGTGTATGTATGTATGTGTATGCTTATACCTATTTGTCGCACCAATTGGATTGCAGTCTTATAGTATGAAGGAGGATAAATGAGGAATTATAAATTATAGGTCTTACAATGAAGGAAGGGAATGTTTGAATAATCATTTAAAAATTCATTGATAGAGATCTGTTAACAGTATTTTGTTAACAATATATGATAAAAATTGTCATTAAAATGAATATTTAAATTATGTTCTGTTTCTGATAATAAATTTAATAATCTATCATCGAATTCATTTCTCGTCATTCATTTCAATCACATTTTATTTTCTTTCAATAAGAGAAAAAAGTTATGGATTTTTGGTATAATTTTTTAATGGAAATAAATAAATAAATACATCAGATAGTTTGCTATTTTCTTGTCTGAATAAGAAGTGAATTTTTTTTTTCCATACTTACTGTTAATTAAGATTGTATGATAATTAGGTGGATAAAGTTTGTTTTTTGTTTTATTTTCATTTTTCATTTTTTAAATGAACTAATTTAGGTGTATGAAAATCCAGACATGAACTGCTATGCTTTGTTCAGTTTTAATTCATTCCCAACAGCTTTCTTAAAATTTCACTTTAAAATTATCAAAATAACAGAAAAAAAATTATATTTGGCATATAATTCGTATGTATATCACACATATCACCATATCACTAAACCATAATTCTGTATGATTTTGTATTTTCTATTATATTAATGATAATATGGGTTGAAATTTATTGATTTGTTCAAATCTTTGCAAAAAAATTGGGGAAAAAATTTATCAGCAAAATTTTATGAAGTACCACTTTATCTTTTTTTTTCCTACATGAAGCAAATATAGACTGAATTGTGAGCACTTAAGTTTTTCTTTTTTTTTTTTAATAATAAAATTTACAGAAAAAAAATGTTGAGCAAAATAGTTGTGATCTTTTCAAATGGTACTAGTATTATAATGTAAACCTAAAGCATATATCACAATGCTATCATTAATTATAACCAAAGCTATATCATTATAAATGATCCTATCAGTTTATTTGGCAAACTAGGAAAATTATGCTAAATTCCCAACATAATATTAGGAGTAAAATTTGAGGAAAAAAAGAAGGAACTATGTTTACATGATATATTCAATTATGCTACCATATCAAATATGCCTTTTTAATTTTAATTACTAAATTATCAAATGTTTTATCAGTAATATTTCCCGATTTTTGCTCTCCCTTCTAAATTGTTATCTGTCTAATATTATCTATTGAGACTGAATGTATGTGAGGAATTGTCGATGAAATAATTGTTATCATTATATCATATTACAGCTATATTTGGTTCATTCAAAAGAGTTTTCTTTTTTTTTTCCCCATCATAATTAGTATCGTTACCCATTATTAAGCTTCATCATTCCATTGTTTTGTTTCTTCGTCTACTATCGTTCTCAGTTGTTAAATCCGATCGATCGCACATTTTCGAACATTTCAACTTCTCTTTTTTGGCTTTTTTTTCTTTTCTCATCTTCCTCAACTTCTTTTTTTTTTTAATCTGCGCAAAACTTATAGTGAAAAGAGGACTTGGCTCTCTCTTTTTTGTTCTTGCAATGCAATCAATAAGCCGTCTGTGCTATATTTTTTGATGCAGTTGATGACATAAAATTAAGGATTGCTTCCTTTATGTCCACATTAAATCAATTGCCACTACACTGATTAGAAGCAAATTTGTGTAAATGCATAAATAGCTGATGACGCATGCTAACACATTATTATTATCGTCACTATTATTTGCATTGCTACTATTGTTATTTTGTTATTCTAATTATTACTATTGCTGTCACTGTTGTCACCATTATCTATTATTATTATTATTATTATTATT
>NW_018109663.1:0-1973 GCF_000183805.2 Loa loa | reverse complement strand
AATTATATTTAAGACTAAAAAAAAAGCTTTATCTATCACGTGACTAAAAAATTTTTTGAAAATTGTATCAATATGAAATATGAATTATCAAATAAGAATTTGAGGAGTTTGTACTTGAAGTATTATACCTGGAAATTTACGTGTAATTATATTATACCTGAATTTCTATTTCTTTTTGTTTATATCCATTTCTAGAAAGTTCATCTTGTTTTTTGTTTTTGTATTACGGTTATAATATCATACCTGATGATTTACATATAAATAGTGCTACCTAAAATCATCATAAAATTTAAAAATATTCATATCAGGCAGATGTTTTGATGAGAAATTAAGCATTTTCTATTCCAGAAAGTACCAATTTTAATTTAAAAATATGATTACACACACTTTGTATAATCCATTTTTTTCTTTTCAATATTTTTATCATTTATGAAATCCATTTCTTATTATATCATTTTTGTTTATCAATTCCAATTTTATTAATGATGCAATCAAACGTTCTCATAATGATTTTTATTTCTTTTTTTTTTAAATTAATTAATCAAATGATTAATTTTTTTTTTCTTTTGGAACAATAACCAATGTGTAAAATGATAAAGTAGAAGAAAATGTTTCTGTGTAATCAGTTTTTTTTTTTTTTATTATTTGATAAATTAATCAAACATTATCGCCCTGATATGATTAAACATTTCATCTTATTTCTCTTTATATTACTTTACAATTATTTAATATCTACAAACATGTTATAAATTTGACATTGGGAAAAATTTTATTAAAATTTTATTGGAAAATTTTATTTTATTTAATTTCGAAATTTTGGGGAGAAAAAAAGTCAAGGGAAAAATTTTATTAATTTCGAAATTTTTATTTTAATTTCGAAATTTTGAGGCGAAAAAAAAAGTCAAATAAGCTATTTTTGCTTTCTTCATATATTAATTAGACAGTTGAAAATTATCTTCGTATGATTGATAAAAATTAGAAATCAGAATAAGTATTTAGTTTTTTAATTATTTTCGCTGTTAATGAATTGTTTTGTGATAATTCGATTAGATATCTATTATCACAATGTAAAAGTGATAATGGTTAAATAGTATCAATGCATGAGAGGAAATAAATATTTCTGGAAACTTCAAGGAAGTAAGATTATAATAATCTATTAGTGATAATTCGAAGATGAATTTAAATGAAATAATTGATAACTGATATTATATCGCATTGAAAATGATTAGTATATGATATGACAACTTTATTCGAATAAGAAAAAAAAGTTCAAAATTTATTCATTTCAAAAATTGAAATTAATTATAATATTTTATGCGAAATTAAATTATTCTACAAAAATTTGTTTTCTCTTAATGGAATTTTCAAAAGGAAATTACTTTTAATGATTTTCATATCGTTATCTGATTGTTATCATTCTCCCATTATTTATGCTATCGTCATTTTGTTAATTATTTGTGACATTATCATTCTTTTAATTATTTGCGTCATTGCTGCACATTTATTGATTTTGAATAAATTTAAAATTCAACTAATCTGCATAATTTTGTTTCATTGAATTGTAACGAAGAATTGATTGAATTTTAATTCGATTATATTTTAATTATTTAATTTATTTTTGATTTATTGTTAAGGAAAGGAAGTGATTGGTTGATAAAAATTAAACAAGAAATCATTTATTTGATCTCTGTTGGTATGTTTACTGATTTTTTTATCTATAATTTTTTTTTTCTATTTTAAATTTTCTCATATAATATTGTAATTTGTGAGGAAAAATTTACAAAAATTATTTTTGAAAACTTTTTTGAAATTATTTCAATCTTTCTTTACCTTTTTTTTCAGAAAAAAATGAAAGTAAACATTGTTAGAAGATGAATTTTAGAAAAAAAAATTTTGAAAATTTAATTTTCTTTGTAAATTTATGGAAATTAATTGAAGTAAAATATTTATAAATTTTAACGCAAAAGTTTTAA
>NW_018109662.1:0-1975 GCF_000183805.2 Loa loa | reverse complement strand
TTTTTAAATAACGAAGTGTAAAAGGTAACTTCCTATTTTCAATTTGCCTTGTTATTAATTTCTTTTTTCTTCTTTTGGTTCAATAAATTTTAAGAGTAAAAATTGTATATGGCTTCAGATTCATTCTTTCAGATTCCCTTTGTAGAATTTTATCAGAAAAAAAAAACCATAAATGGTATGCAATGAAAACACAATGATAAGGTAAGCAAAAAAGAAAAGCAACCTGTTTCATGCCGGAACCTTTTATGATTTCCGGTTATCTTGATGAAATTTTACGAGATCAAAAAAAAAAATCGATAACATGGTCAAATATAATTTGAAAAACAAGAATGAGAATGAAAAAGGCGCAGCTGATTTAATCTATCCATTGCCATTTTAATATACTGCAAATGGGATGGTGGCGCTGATTGCAACGAAATTTGAAATGGAAATTGAAGGTTGAATTCATAAATGAACGAAAAGTAAGAATATGATAAAAATCTTTGGAAGTCATTGAAAAGCCTGGATAACAATGGGAAAAAATGTTACAAATTGAAATATTACAGTAAATTGAATGTTAAAAAAGTCAAAAAGTTTCTTCATAAATTTTGCAAATTTTCTTCCATCATTTGAGTTATTTTCCCTTTTCTAATTCCCTAATGTGAACAAAATTTTTTTTTTCTCCACTATTTTCTATAAAAAAAGAAGGAAAAAAATGAGAAGAATAATAATGCAATTCTTTGCAAAAATAAAAACAAGACTTTTCTTTAGCAATTTGTATGAGAAAATTTGAAGGAATTAATTAAATTTGCAAATAATTGGAATGAAATTTAAGAAATTTAGAAATAAAAAAATAACCAGGGCAAATGGATAAAGTAAGTGCTGTACAGAGCCATTTAGAATGAACTACTTTGTTGTACATTCATAGATCGGCTACCAACAATTTGAAGTGAAGATTGTCCTCGACCTCAATAATATCACCCACATTTCTCGTCAAATTATTTCAACATATTCACCATATCATTCGGCGGAGGATTCCACCGACAGTTTAGTCATCGTTTGTTAAGTTGATGAATAATTAGAAATTTAAAGCTTCATCAAGCTTAAATTCAAATGACTATTTGTTGAAAAGAAATTTTAAACAAAATATTAATATTTCTGAGCAATCATTTGCCTTCGAAATTTGAAAATAATAATATTGTCATCATATGTGTGCTCATATGCATGCATGTGGATTTTGTACGTGTAATTCGTATTTCGTACTTTAACTAAAGTAAATAGCACAATGAGAAATTCGTCAAAGTTCAATACTTTAAATTTTTTCCAAGTTATTCAACCTAAAGGGTTCAAAAAAGTTAGAAGCATTCGCCCTGGTTAGCTAGTTGCTGTAAATAATAATGCACCGATTTAGCAAGCAGCTTTCACCCTGAAGGGTGGAACTCTTTTCTTCATTTTTAAAAGAACTATTTGGCAATAAGCCACAAACTTCCTGACATTAATGTGTCCTCCAATCTCTGTCATCAAATTATCTAAAAATCCTAAGGGCCGCTTTATGTCTTTTTAGTATCAAACAAAATCCATGAAATTTTCTATTGCTGCCTATCCACACAATTATCCAGGTTTCTTCTTTCTCTCACTCTTTTCTTGGCTAGTAAAAAAAAAAAGAAACAAAGCGTTTGGCCAAGAAAAGAGCGTTCCCAACAGTTCCTTCATTTCTTTTCAAGTTCCTTCTTTATCTAACATTCTGTACCATTATCCCTATTTACATGAAAGAGTAAAACACATATGTTGTCAGGCTTAAACCAATTCAGCCTTTCTTTTTTACTTATTAGCTTGAAAGCTATGAGCGAAAACAACATTTCAAGGCACACATAACCAGGCCTTAAACCTCCTACAATTCCCTGAAGAGAACACCCACTGACATCCACTTTATCCATTGATCCTTCATAAACTTTTTTATTGTTCATCATTCATTGTTGCATTGAAGCCGTTCTGC
>NW_018109661.1:0-1976 GCF_000183805.2 Loa loa | reverse complement strand
TTAATGTTATTTTTCAAATGAATTGTTAGAAACATTAATGAAATTTTCAGGAAGTTTTCTGTCTGACTTTTAAATCAATGATTCGAATTCTGGAAATTTCTTGAAAATACATTCTCGAGAACAATTTGTTCGGAAGAAATACGAAAACTGTTTAAAAACATTTCTCAAACAAAACTGAACTATCGGAAAATACTGTGTATTGTGCTAGGCTTGAATATAATGAAATAGCATGAAATGTGGTGACTTGTCATGTTTGTGCCTAATTTCAAAAAGTACTTAAAAGAGTTAGTTCTAATTCATTAAGTTAGAAAATGAGTATTTTGTGAGGTAAGCATAAGTTAGATTACTATAACCTATGATAATTAGATGTCAAGCCTAATAAAACCATCAATATTATTCTTTCTTGTATGGAATCTTTCACTTCATTTTTTGTCTTTGTCATCAAATACTGTCGCAAACCTCGAAATTCGTTACTTTTAAAAGAAAGCTTTTTTCCCGAAAGACATTCCTTCCTTGCTCATTCCTTTTTTTTTCCGGAATAGAAATACTGGTTTTGTTGTAAAAATTCACATTAGATGCATAAAGTATTTGCTCATTCAAGACTTAATTGTTTGGCATTACTACTTTTGAGTAATCTAACCTCAAAATATTTTGGTAATTTCAAGTACTTTAATATTAAATATGAAATTAATTTCGACCAGGCTTTACAGTAATATGTATACTTCTTTAAATTTTATCTATTTAATAAGTGAAGAAGGATAAGGAAATTAATTGAGTGCTAATTATCACTTAATTAGTAAATGTTCGAGGATTTTTCGTATTTTTCCTGGGAAAATTACGAAAATAGCTGAAAATCAACAATGATATTTGTACTTTGAAATTGTTCATAATGATGTATTTCTATGATATTGTAGAATCGATTAATTAAAAACTGGATCTTCTTCATGTCCAATTTATTGTCAAAATTGTCAACAATAAATTGATGAAGAGTGACTAAGTCCAACAAATGTTGTTGATAGTGTAAAACGGTATGTGTGATTTTGTTGATATCTTAACAAGGAAATAGGCTGATCGTCAGGATAACAGATTAAATTTTTTAAATACTATCTATGATAGAGAAGATGTTACGGCAATGTATTAGTAAGGGAAGTATTAGTAAAGCCTAACAGTAGACAATATTAATTATCATAATAGTTCAAAAATGCATTATAAATTACATCGAAGGATGAGATGGAAAAGAGTTGGAAAACTGAGTTTTTAATTATTTTTTCTAAAGGGGGATGATTTGATTTTTAATTAATGGATTTTATAATACCACAAAAATACATTATTAAGGGTAATTTAAAAGTATAATTATCACTGCTGAGAGAAATGCCGTTTGGGGAAAGACTTTTTTTAAAAATAACGAATTTCGAGGTTTGCGATAGTATTTGATGACAAAGACAAAAAATGAAGTGAAAGATTCCATACAAGAAAGAATAATATTGATGGTTTTATTAGGCTTGACATCTAATTATCATAGGTTATAGTAATCTAACTTATGCTTACCTCACAAAATACTCATTTTCTAACTTAATGAATTAGAACTAACTCTTTTAAGTACTTTTTGAAATTAGGCACAAACATGACAAGTCACCACATTTCATGCTATTTCATTATATTCAAGCCTAGCACAATACACAGTATTTTCCGATAGTTCAGTTTTGTTTGAGAAATGTTTTTAAACAGTTTTCGTATTTCTTCCGAACAAATTGTTCTCGAGAATGTATTTTCAAGAAATTTCCAGAATTCGAATCATTGATTTAAAAGTCAGACAGAAAACTTCCTGAAAATTTCATTAATGTTTCTAACAATTCATTTGAAAAATACATTAAACAATAACATTTTCATTTAAAAGTCAAGAATTGGAAACTTGCAAGTTGAATTGAAATAATTATAAAATAATTCTTTGAAACTATAATACGAATTTCAATGTC
>NW_018109660.1:0-1977 GCF_000183805.2 Loa loa | reverse complement strand
GTATGAGAAACAAAACAATAGATAAATATATTATCGTTTGACCTTTGTGGTATTGACCTCTCAGTCAATTGATAGTCAGGAGAAGGCTTTAGATCGCTGTAAAAACGGTATTTGGTACTCTTCTTCTACCACACCCCATTTCCCCATCCATCATTGCATACGGTAACATTGCAGCCAAATCTTATTAAATGAAAATTGATTGTCATTATAAAGTTGTTTTCTTTTTTTTTGCTACCTGATTAAATTTCTTAGTATATTTCGTATTATCACTCTTTCATAATGTAATCTATTTTTTTATAATTTTTTTCATAATTTTTTGGAAAAAAAGAATCAATTCCATTTTAATTTACAAATTAATTATAACTTAAATAAAATAAAATGATACCCTGAGAGATCATCTTTTCACCTTTATTTTTTAATAATAATTTATAAAGCTAACTAAAATTTATTCATTATGCTATTCTAATAATTAACGATTTCTATTCTTCAGTTCATTTCAATCAAATTTCAAAATCTTCTCTAAACTATTTTAGTTAGTTACATCCGATTTCAAGAGTAATTTATTATGACAAATACTTAAGAGTTGCGGTAAATTAATATTCTCGAAAATTGTCAGTAAATTTTGTTTTTTTTTCTTTTTAAGAAAAAAATCTATCGTTATGACTAATTGCTCTTATATAAATAATAAATGATAAAGGGATTGGTTTAGCTGATTGGTTCATCACTCAATGCAAGCTACAAACTTCTTCTCTTCCTTTAACCTATCATTTTTTTAGAAGAGTAAGATGGGAAGAGGGGGAGAGGGGGGATAGGATAGAATTGTCATCAATGGGTTATTTATCCATTACCTTACACCTTCAAAAGTTTTTTTTTCCTCTCCCCTCTTTCCTTCCTCCTTCTCTTCTTTACATATTTTTTATTGCGCATTAATGAGTAATAAATATGAATAAACGGTGTACCATTCTTTTTTTTCTTTTTTTCTAGTTACATCTATTAGATGAGATTTTTTTGTGGGGACTAAAATTGTTTAGTGAAGATTTTGAAATTTGATTGAAATGAACTGAAGAATAGAAATCGTTAATTATTAGAATAGCATAACGAATAAATTTTAGTTAGCTTTATAAATTATTATTAAAAAATAAGGTGAAAAAATGATCTCTCAGGGTATCATTTTATTTTATTTAAGTTATAATTAATTTGTAAATTAAAATGGAATTGATTTTTTTTTCTAAAAAATTATGACAAATATTTAAGAGTTGCGGTAAATTAATATTCTCGAAAATTGTCAGTAAATTTTTAACAAATAATAAAACCATTATAGATAGTATAGTCATTTTTTTTATTTATTACTATTAAGTGACCAATGGTCACATTAATTATCTCAATAATCCATACTAATACTTACCTTAAAAAAAATGAGGTAAATATTAATATGGATTATTGAGACAGCTAGGTGATCATCGCTGGTCACTTCATTGGATGTAAAATTCTTCCACAAATAGTATTAATAAAAAAGGTGCCAATGTCTTCGAGCAACAGATGGACCACTTTGTTATCCTATCAGTTAGTTGAAATTGTCAAATTAAAAGTGGGTGACAGTAACATAAGTAGGCGACAGTATGCTTAGAAGCCTTCAAAAATATGTCTTATCACACCAATTTCGATTTCAAAATGCACTTTACTATCAATGCAAATGAAATGACTTCCTCTAGCAATTAAAATTACTCTTTACACCAAAGTTTTCAGCTTATCAATAAAGAATCAACAAGCAAATCGATGAAGTAATAACATGTCTAAAATTTTTGCAACGAAGAAAGAATTCGAAAGAATTAAATTCTGTTATCTTTCAATGATCTTATCAGCATCATTGGTAAAGATAACTATCATTTTTAAGATAAATTATTTATATCATCGAATATGAGAAAAAATAAATTTAAAAGCAATTAAAATACGAGGAAAGAAAATATTAGCAAATTG
>NW_018109659.1:0-1980 GCF_000183805.2 Loa loa | reverse complement strand
TACTATATATATATATATATATATATATATATATAAAAGAAGCAATGTGCTACTAATGCAAATTGTTGTTGTTAGTAAAATTTTTGCCATACCTTCCTTTTAACTGCTCCCTTTCCGGTTTTTAATTGATAGTTTCCTCTTGTCTGCTTTTACTGATAAGCTCCCGCCTTCCATTTTTCAAAACAGTACCAAAGATCATCATCATCATCTTTTTAATGGCAAACATGAAGATAACCAATGGCATTTGAATACAATGTATTAGTGCAAATGTCGATACAGCCATACTGTGTTATTCTCTTTTGTCTAGGAAAATGGTAAATAAAATGCACATTAGTTCTATTTGTTAACGACAAATATTTGCGTGTTTGCAAAAACGGTGCAAAATGGTTAGTGGGGACGAAAGTGAAAATGGGTGTTGCGAAAAGCATCATGAAAGAGATAACACTACCACCGCTCCTATATATTAAGCATACACTTTTGCAAATTTTACCTATTAAAGAAATGCAATAAAATAAAAGAAGCAAATAGTAAGAAAAAGAAGGAGAAATAATTCTTAGCGGGGAATAAAATTTAGTTAAATTGAGAAAGTTTTTGATTCCTGAACAGCTGCTGCATAATTAATTGATATGCATTAATCCAACTTGACTCATTCTCACTTTTCCAGATAAATTTCTGATAAATGTAAGAGGATACAAGGATGTTCAGATTATCAACGATATAGCATAAGTTTAAATAATAACTTCACTAACCGTCATATCATCATAGATCGGTTTACCGAGTGCCTTTGCCGCTTCTTCATGCTTCAGTAATCTTTCCTTTTCCGCAGCTTCCGATGATGGTACTCTTCCTTTCTGCTCGTTACTTGCCATTTATTGACAGCAGGAAATTTGATTGTGATCTGAAATAATTAATAAATAAATTAGTTAATAATAGTAAGAGATAAGGAAAATGACAATTACAGTTTCAACTAGTTAAATTAAAGATCGATATGCAAAATCAAAAAAGAATAGACGGAATGGATTAATTTAAGCGATTTGGTAATAAAGATTTTAAAATAACACTCTTTTTAACCTTTTCATACTTGGGCATTTTTCATCTGGAAAGTGTTTCTGGAACGGAACAACCGACTCTCTCTCTCTCTCTCCCTTTCTTTCTCCCTCTCTTCATTCTTTTTATGTTTTGGGAGTAGAAATGAGATGGAATGATGATGCTATATGTCCTTCTTTTCACAAATATCGACAAATGGCAGGAGAGAAATGTTGGTTGATAGAAATGCCATTTATGGGATAGCGAAAGGTTGGCTAAAACTGATCTGTTTTAATCACTAATTTAATAAAAAGGAATATTTTAATAAGAAATTTCACTGATTCAAATTTATCCTGCAATGTACGGTAGATAACGAAAGAGATGAGATAAGATCAATCAGATCAATTTTACCATTCCAGTACTTTTCATTCTAGGAAGAGAGGAAGGAAGGGAGAAGGGAAATGGTGAAGAATACAATGGACTAGTACATAAATGCTTTCAAATTAAATTAGAATAAATAAAGAACAAAGATGAAAAAAAAGCGATTTCCGGAAACAAACCGGATGTATTGCAACTACAATATATATATATATATATATACAGAGGAGCAGACAAAGATCAATATATCCTTTAACAGTGCACACTGTAAGGGAAAAGTACGATGGTGTTAGGGGTGAGAGGATGGAGAAGACGTAAAGTGCTTTCCAGCTGCACTTGCACTCTAACATTGACTGATCTCATCATTATTCCTCCTGAATCAATAGCATATCTAAAGAACAGGTATCAAAAATAGGAATATTGCTAAGCCTTCGTAGACTTTCCTCATTTCACTTTATCCAAACTAAAATGACCCCATAACAATTCCAAACAAATTGTCTACCTTTTTTTTTTGTTCTAAATATATATGGGAATAATGAATTAGTGTAATGTAAGTGAGAAATGTGCGCAATCTTT
>NW_018109658.1:0-1980 GCF_000183805.2 Loa loa | reverse complement strand
TAGATATATAGATAATAATACACTCGATATATATATATATATATATATATATATATATAGATAGATAGATATTTGGATATGAATATATATATATATATATATAGGTATAGATATTTAGACGGATATAGATATGTAGATATTTAGGTATAAATATAGATATATAGATTTAGATATATACATATTTAGATATAAATATCGGATACATAGATATAGATATGGTTATATAGATATGTAGATATATATAGATACATAGATATGGATATATAGATATAAATATGTATAGATATACATAGATATGTGGATGTATAGATATTTAGATATAAATATGGATATATAGGTATAAATATAGATATGTAGCTAAATATCTATATATCTACATATCTATGTAAATCTACATCTATGTATCTACATATCTATGCTGGTGTACTTGAAGTACAATTAAAAGCTAAACAAGTGTATTGTTAATGTGAAATGATTCTGAAAAACGAAAATACGTTTCGATTTCGTTCTTTCAGCGCTACTGACAATTCATAAAAACTTTATTGTGCCAATAAAAAGGCGATTGTTTGATGCCTGTATGAAGTGGTCTACGTATACATCATTGTATCAGCCTCTCTTAGTATAATGCTTCTATGCGTCTTTTGCATCACCGTATTGGTGGTACACATCCGCTCAGATTGCTTTGCCGTTATTATTTTTCTCTATCATAGAAGTAATTATTTTCATTACTATGTTTTTTATTATGTTTTTTATTACAGTACTTTGCACCTTTTTATTTAATAACCTAAATTTCATGCTCGCAATCAATTTTGTACACCCTTCTTGTGAAATTTCCTTCAAACAACGTTGGTCTGATTTCTTCAAAATCACTACCTCTGGAACAATAAGAATCAAAGATTGTGGTCACAGTCGACGATTTCAGTAAGTGTTCAGATTCTAGTTTTACACGGGTACCTTATTTCGACGAAGAAGGCCATATCTGCTCATCAAAAGGCTTATTAAAACATATTCAGCTATATGCAGCATGCAAGCATACATAACTTTAAATGTTTCCAGAAATATTGGAAGATATTAAATTGGTGCTTTTATATGACATCCTTAATTATTGAGGTTAATTTAAAGGACTGGGTGGGAAACTTTAACTTCATTTACGTCTCCTGTTCCATTCTAGGAACATTTAAATCATAGGACAATTATGAGTGCAAATTGTGCTCTTTGCTTGATTCACGACCATTTAGTTTCTATGATCTCTTAACAATTGTTTACTGTACTATAATGATGCCAATTTCCTCTTTCCCATTTTTCGACACCATTCATTCAAGGTTTTTTCTGACAAGAATGTGAAGATACCATGCTAAAGAATGTAAAATAATGCCGACTTTTGTTTTCCAGTTTCAGTTTACGGTCTGCAATATTACAAACGACAGAAATTAACGGTAGATAGCAAATTTGTATTTTTGTGCACTTTATGTTACTACTTCATCTTTGCTGCCAGCTCGTTTGCATTCGTTTGGTAGCAATATTCCGGTTGTTTGCAGCAATTCATCAGCTGAAGGCTGACTATTCATTACGGCGACATTAATAAGATCAAAAGAAAAAGGAAAGAAAATGAAGTAGTGAGAATGGCTGAAACCAAAAAGAGTGGATAGGATGAAAAGTTAAACAGATTTAACCCATAAAGATTGCAAGTGCACCGCAGTTTGAATAAATGCAGCAAATTGAATATCAGCCAGTCTGCGGGGATATATTACTTTTGTAAAAGGAGGCTTTTTCATCACCATTGCTATCACTGTCACTATTACCGTTGCTATCAGCAGCAGATGTGCGACCAACACCGCTACTGATTTCAGGTCATTATTCTTCAGCATTACTGAATTTTTCTCTTAAAAGCGTGTTCTGCATATCTCGTGTGTATGTGTGTGTGTGTGTGTGTGTGTGTGTGTGTGTGTGTGTGTGTGTGTAGTGTGTGTGTGTGTGTGT
>NW_018109657.1:0-1981 GCF_000183805.2 Loa loa | reverse complement strand
ATCACTTATAAAATGCTATTATCATCATCCTGCCGTAAGACAACAATTTAAACTTATCGAATAGCAATATTAAAATAACTGAAAATTATTAAAATAACTGCAAAATATCCAGTATTGCAACATACTATCTGTTTTGCACGATCAATTTCATTTGTGATCGTAACCCGGCAAAGCGCAAGTGCAATGCGTAAGATAACAATGATCAGGGATGTATAGGTAAGTATTATCAATATTATTGCTTCCTTATCAAAATTTCCCTCCATTAGTGACCTTAATTCAACCGAAATGTCTAATAAACGTTAAATGGATTATCGATCATTGAATGAATGTTGCTTTATTTGGCAAACTTCATAAAATGCATAAATGAAAGCTGAAAATAAAATGATAGGGATAATGTAGAGATGGGTGAAGCAAAATTTAATGGTAGGAGTTTGGATACTTTGAATGAATGGTTTAAATAACTTTGACTGTGAAAAATTTAAATACTTGGATAAAAGAGGAAGAATGAAATCAATAATGGCTGTTTATATGGAGTAGAAGGATTTTATATTAAGAGTTTAATTTCCTTTTTTTTTTTACAAAACTGTAATGAAATCATATATAATCAAAAAAGATAAATAGTAATATATTTGGAATTTCTTAGAAATAGCTAATATTAAAAATTTGTGATGAAAATATTAATGGTTGATTAAATTGAGAATGAAAAATTAAATGTATTCATTTTTCGCCTATCTTTTAACTTTTTCAAGCTGCAATTTTCGATGTTCAAAATGTTCTTACAAAATTTCTATCAATTTTCCATAACTTCAAGTAATTAAATTTTGTAATTTCTGCATTTCTTTTTTTTCAGAACGAATTTTCTACTAAAACAAACTGAATACTTTATGAAATTCATATATTTGTATGGAATTTAAAATAAAAATTCAGGAAAAGGAGAAAAAAAATGAAGATTATGCTTTCAAAATTAATCCTGACAAGACGCGCACGATCCAACCGTTGAGCTCACTCAAACATTTATTGAAAAATGCCTAAATTATCATTTTCTTCAGCTTTCATTGTAGTTTAATAATATGTAAAACTTTAAAAATAATTTTTTACATATATTTAAAATTATTTTTAGAAGAAACTAACCACAATAGTGCCAAATTCTCTTAGAATAAAAAAAAAAAACAGGTATTGATATATAAATGTATACATTTGGTCCTCAAAATATTGTTTTCCAATGATTTTAATTTTATAAAACGTAGCAAATTTGTGAAATTAAACTTTCTTTATCTTTTTAGAGGAGTTAATTTACTTTGAACGATTTAAAAATTGTTAAAACACTTCAATTTTATACTTATTTAACAAATTATTCCCGGAAAAAGTTTTATTTTGATATAGAAGATATACAAAATGGAAAATTCTTGAAATTTCATGAAAAAACAAAAAAAGAAATGATAAAACTACGTTATTTGCAAATTTGAAGAGAAGCAAATTATATTAAGTAACATTTGCGATCAAATTTGGCCCATCAACAAACGCATATGCAATCAAATTTAGCCCTTCAATAAACTCATTTGCGATTAGATTATACTATCAACAAACATATTTGTGATCAAATTCGGCCCATCATTAAACGTATTTGCGATCAGATTTGATCATCAACAAACGCATTTGCGATCAGATTTGGCCCATCACCAAGGAATGAAATTCCAAAAGCAATTGAATAAAATTTAAGCATTAATGTTATTGATATAGAAATAACAACATATGTTATCAAATTTGTGTCATTCCCGAAATTTTACAAATTCGGGATCATTGTTACTGAAATTATGATGATTACAGTAATCATCGAAATATTTTTGTAAACAGCCTTTCACCGTATTACAAGTAAAACATCGGTAAAGCTTAATGACAAACCAGCAAATACTGGTTAATTATTTCAACCGATTTCAATTCCTGCAAATATAACTAAAGTGTAAGGAAGAATTATGAATTT
>NW_018109656.1:0-1981 GCF_000183805.2 Loa loa | reverse complement strand
AACAATAATAATAATAAATAACAATAATAATAATAATAACAATAATAATAAATAACAATATCAACAACAACAACAACAACGACAAAAACAATAATAATAATAACAACAACAACAACGACAACAACAATAATAATAACGACAACGACAACAATAATAACAATAACAATAACGACTACTGCTACTACTACTATTATCATTATTTTACCAGTAAACATGAATAATAGCAAGATGAATGATAAGAATAACTTTATTTGACTTTTAAAATTATAATAATAAAAAAGAAAAAAAAGGAAATACCAATAACAAAAACCATCCAGAAAACATCACATAATTTTATTCGACCTTTAAAAAATTCAAAAAGTGATGAAGAGGAGAAATGACAAAAAAAAAAGCGACGATTACAATAGCTTAACCATGACATGAATGATTTAATTGACTTTTGTAAAATTATCCAAAAAAAAAAGATTCCCAAATATAGCAAATAGTGCTGAATTTATGACAAATTATTTGTTGATATTGTAACAATTAATATGTACAATTCTACCATAACCTTTTACTATGAGTGCATTCATTTATCTGTGACCTTTTTTTCAGACATACTTTTAGGTTAATGGGTTTGTTCGTTTTATCATCATCATCACTGGTTTCAGATGGTTCTTTTTTTTTTTTTTCTCTTTCATTCAACGCAACAAACTACTACATCCATCTTGTTTATCTTTTTTTAAACGTTTGATTAAATACCGTTACGATTTGCCGTCAGCGTAATGCGTAATGTAGCATGTTTTGCGTTCCGTAGCATAAATGATTGTATGCCAGACGGATATTTGAAGCGGAACGAAATATGGCAGCTTAGTTATTCAGTTATAATATCTCATCTTAACAAACTAAAACGGATAATATGTATTATGTTGATTAATCGGAGTATAGTTAATTTATTCTAATTTTTCCCGCAAATACATCCATCCTACGGAATGCTGCATTCTGTTTGTTAGCAGAATATTATGATAAATTTAAGATTGAATTTGTTTATTTATGAAAATTCTCCCAATTTATTATCATCATCAATAAACAAATTAAGCCTAAATAAACCAAAATTCGGAACAAATAACTGGCAAATTAATTAATGAATAAGTAAAGTAAATTTCTTCTAATAAAATTTTAATTGAAAAATTTATAAACAATTTAAGAAAAAAAATTTCCAACAAATAAAAAATTTCTATTTTTTTTTTTTTTGGGAAATAATACGGTAAAAAAAATAAAAGAATTGCTAATTACAACTAAATCATATGTTAATTAGAGATTATATGTTCGATTTTTTCATTCTTTTTATCATTTTAAAAATAAAATTCTTTCTAAGAAAAAAAAAATGAAAAATGAACAAAAATGGTATGACATTGCGAAAATTATTTTCGATTTGCTTAAAAATTATCGCCAAAGGAGGAAAAAAAATGAAAAAAATCGGGAAGAAAGAAGAAAATTTCCTGAATTTCATCGATAAAACACTGATAAGAAAAGTTGTAATGAATCTTTTGGTGGAACATATCACCAAACGAAATGTTTGAAAATAGAGTTTATTTTGTTCTTTATTTTTTGTTTCCGTCCTTAATTTTTAATTGTCATCGTAAAAATTTGTCCTCAAAAAAAAAAAAAAAAAAATGCGTTATGCCAATTAATGCAAAATTCAAAATGATATTAAATTGTCAATCTATCCAAATTTTGACTTCACTTTTTTTCTACTTTTTCTTCCACTTAAATTTGAGATCTAAAACACGAATTAAATTAAGAACTTTTTAAATTATAGTCTATGAAAGTTTATTGCTTTCTTTGCAGATTTTTGTAGATTATTATTATTATTATTATTATTATTATTATTATTATTATTATTATTATTATTATTATTATTATTATTATTATTATTATTATTATTATTATTATTATTATTATTATTATTATTATTATTATTATTATTATTATTATTATT
>NW_018109655.1:0-1983 GCF_000183805.2 Loa loa | reverse complement strand
ATCATCGTCAATGTTTTGTAATTTTGCTAACTATCCTTATTATTACGATTATTTTCTTATTAATTATTGAATTCTACTTCATATTTTATGTTTTTCAAATTACATTTCTAATTATGTAATCACTAACAAGATTTCCCCATCCATTCCAGTTTATGACGTAATTTTGATTCCGTTAAATTTTTATGAATAATTTATAAATTTCTTTTTTCATCCATCCGCCTTATTTTGTTTCTCAATGATGCTAAGAATGGAAGAGTTTAAACATTTTGTACATTTGTTTTTAGCTTTTTTTTTTTTTTGTCGGCAAAGATGTAAGGAAATAACGGTCATTGTTTTGTAAATTTATTGTTTGAAATTTAACCCAATTTATTTGAAATTTAGCATTTAAATATTCCTAAAATATTAATAATTTAATTTCAAGAAATTTTATCAGTGATTAAATGAGGCATTAATTAACTTTCACTTCCCAATTTTTACAAAAAAAAACCCCCAAATTTTATAAAGCATGAAATCACTCTTTTAATAGCATATTTTTGTAGTTTTATTTTTCATCCTTACCTTCATATAATTATGAAACCATAATGAAACTGATATGATAATTAGATAAGCAATTAAAAATTACGATTAAATTGATAAAATTTAAATCACATGTTCTAAGAGTAAATTAATGATATGTCAAATGGGAATTACGGAGAGGTGGGAAAGGGAGGAAGAGAAAGAAAGGTCAGAAAATTGGCAAAGATAATTTAATAAAATTTAAATGGTTCATTATGGTTAAACTTCTTTTTTAGAATGTCCCCATTTTTTTTCCTTTTTTTTGCGAGGGAGTAAATTCAATTAGACATTTCTTTATTTCGTTTCTTTTTTTTTAAACTGTCACAAAACGAAATTTTGATTTTAAAGATAGCAATGGATTAATTTGACAAGAGGGAGATAGATGATAATTACGAGTTAAATTTTTTTTAAGTTAAAAATCTTCCAAATAGTTAGAAAGGAAAAATGTTTTACAAATAATTCGCTTTTTATATTCGTAATTTCGAACAAATATTTTTTTTTTGTAGTAATTTAAATTTTCAAAAATCTCTTATAAGAATTGAACCAATAAATGGTGCCTTAAATTTTTACATAACTTCACCAAATATTTTTCTCTTTCTTCCATTTTTAAGGTTAACATTTTATTTTTGCATTTAAAATTTTTCCCTTTTAATTTATCATTCATAAGACTGAACTTTTTTTTTCAATCGAAATTATCATTAATTTTATTTTCTTCTTATTTAATTATTTTAATTTATTTATCTTTTTCTTGTAAGAATTATCAAATTGCAATCAGTTTGCACAACAATTCCTTTTTTCCTTCCATTCGCAATTTTAATAGTAATTAATCTTATCAGTAATTAATTCTTTCGCTGGTAATTAATTTTATCGGTCATCTATAATAATATACATGTTTTTTTTTTTTGTTAAAAGATTGCACATTGTTTTTTTTTTCCATCAAAAGATTTGGATTATGAATGTATCTGAAGAATTGAAAGAACAGAATGAAATTTTTAATTTAATAAACTAAATTCATTACTTGTTGATTAGTAATTAGTAATCTCGAAGAGTTTTCAAGTACAATGAGTATATATAAGAATTTACTATTCGAGTAATTTATTTCCATTCTTTGTTATTCTTTTTTTTTCTACTTTCTAGCAAATATATTCTTTTCCAGTTTAATTTCAATTTTATTTTTATTTTTAATTTAATTTTTAGTATGTAATTTGATGTTTATTATTATTGTTATTACTATTATTACTATTATTACTATTATTATTATTATTATTATTATTATTATTATTATTATTATTATTATTATTATTATTATTGTTATTATTATTATTACTACTATTATTATTATTATTGTTAATTATTATTATTATTATTATTATTAATTATTATTATTAATTTTTATTATTATTATTATTATTATTATTATTATTATTA
>NW_018109654.1:0-1985 GCF_000183805.2 Loa loa | reverse complement strand
AAAAGACTGTAAATGAGCTACCATACATTATTCATCATGTGACAAATGTTTTAATTTAAAACATTCTATTTTCTATAAGATGGGCATGCATGCATGAAGTACAAATAACAAAGTTACTGTTGCAAGAACATTTTGCGTTTTAGACATCTACCATTTCTTCCTGTAATTTCAATTTGATCTCTTACATGTATCGATATGGATAGAAAAGCATACATATATATTCGCTCTGACAAGTCAAATCTTATGGATGAACCCGAACGGACAACTTATATTCTCGTGGCTTTTCAATCACTGCTGTGTTACCAACAATATTTTAACTTCCAGTACCTTTCCATAACTTTGACGGAATGATAGGATTGGAAGAATTCGAATTAGAAGAAATCGTTTCCTTATTTTAGCGTATATGTTTGTGATATTATGAAAATAAATTTTCGTAACCATAGCTAATGAATAATACATCGTACTTTTGCTTTACAAGCTATAATTGCTTTATGCTCATAATATCATAAACACTCTTTTCGCCACATTTATTTACAAATTGTTACGTTTCGATTGCAAAGTATTAATAATCTTCCTCAAAAAGGATAATATGTTTCATGCATTAAAATGATGTCATCAACATCTGTTGTAGTGAATTGTCACATTGTCCTCGTAAAGTATTATTTATGATTGTCACTGATAGATTAAACATCCGACGAAATTTCCTTACCGTTTTTGATGAAGACAAAGTTGGAACCGAAGACACTGGAAAATTTTTGGATTCATTCGAGTCAACTTGTTTGTTTCCCGTCATTGTAATAATTTTGTGTACAGACCTCGTTTGACACTTCTCAAATAAAACGAGGACAATTGAAAAGTATGAATACGCGGCAGGAGTGTGATTAGCAGGAGAAAACTTCATTTTCACGGTAGATGCTTACCTACGACGATTACTATGTGACACTTTCATCAGAATGTTAATATGTTTGCACTCTATTTTATCATTTTGAAATTGTGCCCCCTTATTGATATGTGAGAAAAATTCCACTGATGCGCTCAAAATGCTGAAGTTATGTTCGATCGAAGATGCAAAGCAGTTGCATGCATGTTACAAAAGGACAATTTGACGAGTTTAAAATTACCGAAAACTCTTGCAAAGTTTAGTTTCAAAGACCAACACTTCAAATATTAGCTCCAGTAGTTTTCTATTATTTAATTACAATCAGTGACACATGATATCCGGTTCATTACATGATGACTTACACTTCTCTTGCAATGATCTTTTTTTCCAACTGAAAATTTCCATAACAATGCCACAAAATGCAGGCAGAGTTATTCAATACCGTACGGATTAAACATTCCTTTAACCAGTAATTCAATACCGTACGAATTAAAACCGAAAATCTTTTTCTCCAACTGAGAATTTCCATAACAATGGCACAAAATGCAGGCAGAGCTATTCAATATCATACGGATTAAATATTCCTTTAACCAGTAACATTTAACAGCAGCAATCCGCTAGTTTTAATTTATGCAAATCTTTGCATTATCTGTGTCATCGAAACTATTCCTAACCAATGACATTTAATACCAATAGTCCGCTAGTTTTAATTTATGCAAATCCTTACATTTCCACTGTCATGGAAACTTTCAAGCTTTCACTATTTCTAGTAGTACCAAAGCATATTCATCAACTGCCAGTTCAAAGATCGGAAAATGAGAATGCAAGAGAGAAAAATATAAAAAATAATGTGAAACGCATGAATTAAAAACTGTTTGAACCTTTGGTCATTTAATTCCAACAAATCTGAAATAAAAAGCTTCCATTCGAGCATTTCTGCATTTCAGAAATTCTGCACTACTACACCTTGTTCTTCACTATATCGATGACATACATGATTTGGTTCAATCTTCTGCTATGCATCGCTTCAGCTTACAATGCAATTTTATCTTCACTTAGTGTCAACACTAATAATACCGTCGTTCATTATCCTGCTTCACAAAAT
>NW_018109653.1:0-1986 GCF_000183805.2 Loa loa | reverse complement strand
GGTCGCCTAGAATATGCAGAACTGGACGAACAAACTTTGCATCCCATATATCTTCCTAGACATAATCGTATAACCGAAATCTTTATTCAACAACAACACGAAGAAATGTTTCATGCTGGTACGAAATCAAGCTCATACGATATCAAGTTTAAGAAAAAGGTCTTGGATACCCAAAGGAAGAACAGAAGTTAAAAGAGTTTTGAATAAATGTATGGGATGTAAACGATGGAAGGCAAAACCATTTAAACTACCAACCATGCCTAATTATCCAGCAACTCGAGTAAGACGACCACGAGCATTCGTACGAGTTAGATTGGATTATTTAGGTCCCGTTTCTATCAAAACAGAGACAGGAGTTACAAAAAGATAGGTTGCCTTATTTA
Organism: Loa loa; assembly: GCF_000183805.2. Lineage (NCBI taxonomy): Eukaryota > Metazoa > Nematoda > Chromadorea > Rhabditida > Onchocercidae > Loa > Loa loa. The sequence continues at coordinate 1,603 of NW_018109653.1, read as the reverse complement.
CATGTTTTACTACTAGAGCAGTGCATCTAGAATTAGCAGACAGTTTATCGGCAGAAAGTTTCTTGAATATCTTCAGAAGATTTGTTGCACGACGCCGCTATCCAGATATAATTCTAAGTGATAATGCGAGTCAATTTCAACTATTTTTTCCAAGCGGAGAGTTTATTTTCAATGATTTTTTCGATATTGGATTGTTCAAAGTTTTCGCCTATCACTTTAAGTTGTCTAAATATTCTTTCGATGGCTTCGATTGTTACTTTCCATTCACGATCATTCTTCTTGATGGAATGTAACTCATTGTAGAGCAATTTTTTGATGATGTGCGATTGTCCAAACTTCTCAACAAGGACCTTTCGTATAATATTATAATTTTCTGGGTTTATGTCATGACCCTTTATGGCTAGCAAAGCATCTCCTTTGAGACATGCCATTAAATAATTTAATTTGTGGATAGCTGGTATGTTTTGTAAGTGAACTGCTGCTTCGAAGCTACTTCAGAATCCTCTCCACAGTTTCGGATTACCACTGAATACAGACAATGGTAGTTGGGGTAAATTAACTGTTGGATGATAAGTTATTTGACTTGGATTCTGACAGAGTGTATCAACAAAAGGAGGAACAAGAAATATGGTCAGTCGCGAAGTTGAGACAATTGTTAGCGAAACTGATTGAAAGAAACGAAGAAGTTATGAGAAGCCAATATTTCGACATTATGAAAGAGCAAAAATCAATTGAAGGTAAAATTAATCCACAAATTAATTTGCGATATTTCCCAAAAGAAACTTCGGCTTTAACTATAACGACTCCGCAAACATATACAAAAGCTAATGCGAAGAAGGTTAGTAAAACTCAAAGACTCTGTGTTTTTTGCAATAAGAATCATTGGGATAATGAATGCCAAACTTATCCTAGTATAGAACAAAGAATGCAACGACTGAAAGAAAACAATGCCTGTCTAAATTGTCTTCAACCAGGACATGCGACAATCGATTGTAAGAGCAAAAAACGCGTGTGTTTCCATTATAAAGATGATCATAATACCGCGTTATACTACGCTAAATATAATGATCCAGCACAATCAGTCGAACTAACCAAAGCGACAAGTTCGACAATGGTAATCAAACCAGTAATAGAACATTCGAGACGAAATAACAGGGAAACTTTGCTTTTTTGCAAAGAGGTTGAGGTAATTAATTTGGATATGCAAGAGGCTTCAAATAAAGTCGTAGTTTTATTCAATAGTGGTGCTCAAGTAACTTGTATATCAAAGAAACTAGCAAAGAGATTAAACCAAGAAGATATTGATCACGAGCAAGTGAAGTCTGCAACATTCGGTAACAGGAGACCTCAACAATCCATTACAGCCAAAGTACGAATTGGAATAAAAACTATTGAAGCAGATATCATTACCTATGGTAGCTACAGTAGTCAACTATTTAACAAGTAAGCTAAGAGTAATATTTATAAACCAAGGTGATGTATCAGAAATTTCAACTCAATTCCCATTAAAAGAAGAAAATAGCAATTGGAAACAACCTAAGTTAGAGTCGACCACATCTTCAAGTTTATCCCGTTAGAAAAAACCCAAACTACAAGTTCAGGG
>NW_018109652.1:0-1986 GCF_000183805.2 Loa loa | reverse complement strand
TCAAGAATTTTTGCTGAGGAAATTCGGAAATTAAAAGAAAGAATATAATTAGTTGCAGTGAAGAAAAAATAAGAATCTTCGAATGAGACAATCAATTTTCTCGGATTTTCTGATTGTACAAATTTAGCTAAATTTAGCTAAAAGTTTAGCTAAAAATTTAGCTAAAAGTAAGCATCCTACTTCCATTCTTACCTAAAATGTTTCCTATAAATCAGTTTCTCAATTTTGTGAAAATAATTTATATAATTTACTGACATCGCGTAAATACCTCCCTTATTTTCCATTACCATCATTACAATCAGTATTATTTACAAGTGATAATATTTCACTCAATTTCGGACTAAATTTCCAGTAACAGAAAAATTCCAAATATCTGATCAAATCGTAACTTATCAAACAAATGTCGTGATACCTAGCATCAGCACCAATGGTACCTGATAAAATAATACTCGATTTTAGAGAGACGAACAGTGCAAAAAGGATGCGGTAAAATATATGAGGAGAACGGTTGTCAACAAAGTATTTTCGGTTCCAAATGGACATCACGATGTGTATGTGATCAGATGATGTGTAACAATGATGAAATTTTGGCAACAGCTAACTTAGAAACAGCATCCTGTAAAGCTACTACCATAATCTTATCAGGTGTTGCACAAATTATCTTGATTTCATTGGTTTTTATTCTTGTTGTTATTTCATGTCCATTTATTACTATCAACACGATATGCTTCATTTTCTCTACCTTTTACGTTTCAGGAATGGTATAGTAGTGTTAAGTAAGAATTATTGATTAGTCTGGAGGTTGAAATTCTCAAAAACAATAATTTCACGTTCATTTCATCATGTTTTCCTAACTTACTTTTCGACAAATGTATTCTATTAGAAGCATACATGCTGTAGGAAAATAGTTGATTATTTTCAAAATAAATTTTGCCAAAGTGTCAACCCTTAGAACTACATGAATTAAACAATACGTCACCCACATACAGTTTCTAAGATCATCGGCTGCATGACAACAACATTTTTTTTGGCTACCATTCAGAAAATTAGTTTTGTAAAAAAGTATATCCGGCAACGGGTTTGTGTAATTTCGAAGCAGCGATCCATCTAATTCCCTATTACTGCTACAATTTGGGAATCTCTTCTAGAGTTCAACGTTGAACAAAGATTGCGACTAATCATTTTTGACATATATTAGAAGACGAAATTGATTCGAATAACATTTGTATAGCAAAATGCTTATATTTTTATCTTTGAATTTTTTATAACTAAACATCAGTCGTTAGAAAGTGAATTTTTCCTGTCTCTAAATTATAATGCGTTTAATAAATTATGCAATTTTTTGGAAAAACTTTAAAATTCATTAACCTGATAATAGCAGTACAATAAGCAAGCTTTACATTTCCGATGTTGAACCAATCATCATTTTTGGTCTCCTTATCCATAATTACTGCGCGTAATAGCATTTCAGTCATATCTGCAGCCACGTGTACCGAATCTCCCGATCTGAATGAGCTATTTTCATTTGTATAACTAATCGCACTCCAACATCCTCCTTTCTTTCTTGATTTTACATCCCATGATGGTATGCAATAAACTTGATGCAACTTAGAGATCTTGACGAGCAGGAGTTGGCAAGAACTAGATTATATAAACTAACAATGATAGCTAACAACATCAATTCCTTTCCGGAACAAATCAATGCAAGTCGTACCCGATATACCATTATGGTATAATCAAAGTAAATACCACAAGGAATGACTAGCAGTTCTGATGAAAACCAATAAAATTAAATATCGTTTAGGAGAAAATCGTTTTTTCGTTTGAGAGGAAATAATGAAAATCAAAAATCGTTCGAGAGTTTGGAAATGTTTGGAATACTTCTAACAGTGAATAAAAATGTAAACTTCATGGAAATTCATAAAGCTCGCATTTTTATCTATGGTTAATAAGGTTGATGCAAAAGCCCAGCTGATCCCTGTGGTA
>NW_018109651.1:0-1987 GCF_000183805.2 Loa loa | reverse complement strand
GTTAACCAAGTAATGGTTAAAAGTTGGGAAAATGATTGGTCCATTTGATGGATGAATACTTCCTTAAAGGAATATGTCCTAATATATAGTAGCGTTAATCATTTTTTTTTAAATTAATTATAAGCGTTTAAAACATGATATGAGAAATTGTAATTGAAGTGAATTAATTCGATGAAGTTATTCACTTCATCTTATTTGTTTGAGAAACAAGGCTTCCAAATGTGATTGCTATTGTTATCGTAATTGCCTAATACATAGAGAAGGGATTTATAGATCAGAAAATGATCCTACTTCTTCTTTTTAGAAAAGAAATGAGGAGACAATGAAGAGAATACACTTTTCTCCAGTTCCTTCTTCCTCTTCAATTTTTTAAGATGAAATAAAGGGAGTTATGAAGTTCACTGGCTAGACAGTTTCAATCATTATACCTTCAGGATAGCTCACTAATTAATCTGTTGTATCTCACTCTTGGCTTGTCGTCCCAAATACAGTTTACTTTATGTATTCCATATTGGAGTTTTTAATTTGAAGCTTGTTTTGTTACACCGTTACATTATGCATTCGTATCACTTTACAATGAATCATCTCATCTAACACAAATTAATAAAAAGGTTGATAATTAATTGTATCTTTTACGCCTGGTAGTGAGAATTAATTTTTTTAGCTAAATTTCTAAGTGATAGCAATTGACGATGACTTCTTCCAAGAGAATCAATTTGAATTTTCAATTTATTCTAGCTGATGTTTTCATCCTGAAATGAGGATTGTGCTTCTAAATTTTATTCTTTTTCTCGTCATATTTACTTATTAAATTATTCTTATATATCCCTCAGCATCTTCAAAATTTTGACATCACTCATCTCGGCATTTATCAGTAATCCTAATCCTTTATCATCTTTTCATTTGTCATAAACTACTTTATTTTATAGCAAATGATAAAGCAAATCCAAGTTCGTTTTGATTTCAACTCTTCAAAGAACGAAAAGTTGCTCTTACTAGCCTAAAGTTTTTCTTTCAATATTTTTTTACCTTACAAAAAAGAAAAACATCGTATAAAGAGGTATCTGGAATTTATTAATGACATGTCAATATCCAATTGTTTGATAGAGTGAAATTATGTTATCATTGGTTACGTTACATTGCATCTTAACGTCCAACATTTTAGGCACTAATTAACCTAACTGTCATTTTATCGTGATGACATATATGTCCATTCTGTCAAAGAAAGAAAACAATTGCTAAAGGTTATTTTTCTCAACTTATACTTTTTATAAATACAATTTAATTTGGATACATGCACATAGTTTTCTCTGATAAGTCGACTTTGCATATGAATCTATTTGTATTACTTCCTGCTTTCATATTTCTTTTTTAAAATTACTGTCCCAAATTACTAGCGAATTTACTTTTTAATTTCAAGTAAGAAGATGAGTGAACAGATTAAAATATGATCAGTTAAAATGTGATTTAAATGTTGAGGAATGCATGAAGATAAAAGTCGAAGATAAGCCAACATGCTTGTAAATAACGTGACGTTGATTAATGTTACTGAAATGAGAAACTGAAAATTATAACTATTATTTATTTATTTATCTATTGGAGTTCTTCCAATTAGCTGACTAGCAAAATTTTGAGGATTTCTCAAAATCTTATTTTTAGATATTAATTTAATAGAGTAAAGCAGAAAAAAAAGTTATCCACTGTAAATGCACCATCTTCCAACAGATAGGCTGAAGTGACATGCAGGAACATAGCAATATGTGTCAATGCTTGGTTTCGGCAAATTTTCCGACAACAAATTGCTAACAGAGTTGGCAGCTCTTTTTGTCAACTTTATTGGGAATTTTTTGCTGAAAAATGAATGTCACAACAAGTGGGAGTAAGCGATGCAGGACACAGTCTTTGGTCCAAGCAGTAATGTAATATTCGTTTATTTTTAATATAAACAAGCAAATATATCTTTACCTGTAATGGAATTGCTAATATG
>NW_018109650.1:0-1988 GCF_000183805.2 Loa loa | reverse complement strand
CGATGCATGACAAGTTTTAGAAAATAACGCACGAAATCATAACAACTCATAACGAAAAAATGCACGAAATCATAACGACACGGACGGTCTCGGAGCTCTGATATCATTGTTACTTTACCATTTTCTTTCTATTGCTTTCCCTTTACGGATTATATGCTTGTTTCCAGGGGCCGTTTTGTGAGTTATGGAGCAGGAGAATGCTACCTTATGTATCCAAATCAGTTTGGCTTTGGAGAGAGAGATACACCTGAGCTAGAGGAAGGGAAATATGTTGCTGTGGGTGCAGCAAAGGGTGTAAGAATTGTTGAAGGTCCCCGAGGCTTTGAAGGGGGCATCAATGCAGCATTGGTAATCGATGGTTGGTGCAGTATATGTTTCTTCTAGAATTTTGATTTGTAATCTTTGCAAGACAGTAATTATATAAGTCCTGCAGAACTGTAGGAATTTACAAAACATTGTAGTTATTTTTTCATTTGTGTCAATTTTAGTGAAGAAAGCAGCATTCCATGTCGATAATCAGTGTTTGCTTGAGAAGGTGGAATGCATCCTTCGCAGGAGTAGAGTTATCTTGATGCGGGGTATTGATCACCTCTCAATAGCTATTTTAAGTAAAGCTCTCAAAGGTATTACTTCTGGCTATAAATGTTAACCATATCTGTTGATATGCATGGGTAAAAGTTTGTTAATTTGAAGACAATAACTTGTTATGTTATTGTCAAATTTTCTGCCCACCTTCACTTCTCCTGCTGTCTTTACATTCATTCATTCATTTTATAATGCAACTGACTTGTTGTCTGTGGAGAAATGATTTAATTGTATTGGTATGTAAGTAAAAGTTGCTTTGCTGCCACTAAGTAAATTTTCAAACTAGGTCACGGAATCGAGTTTTATACTTGCTTGTTATTCTTTTAATCCTTTGTGTGGAACTTTAAAGAAAGTTTGACTGCAGGATTATTCGTGCGGTGTAATTATGGTAAGAACCGTGCATTCACTATTGGAGGTGTTTCGAAGGAAAATGCGCGTACATCGAAGTATGATTTTCTAATCATTTTTATTATACTACCGTTATGCCAATTGCCCTTTTTTTTCTCATCTTTCCAGGTTGGTGAGTAGAACTGGTGAAATGTCAGTTGAGAAGTACTTTGAGATGAAGTATTCTGTGAAACTGAAGTATCCAACGTTACCATTGATTATGGAACGTTGTCAAACGAAAAGCAACTTCTATCCGATGGAAGTACTAATTGTATGTGAAAATCAGCGGGTATCCAAGGGACAACAGACACCATCTCAAGTGCAGACGATGATTCGAGTATGGAGTATCTTATGCTTGGCTTAACTTTAGCTGGCTCTCTAAATTTAGTAATTGCATCAGGATAGTTTGGTTTGCAAAACTCGGTCGATTTTTTTTTCTATTTAAAGTTTCTTTTTTTCTAATCATTGTTGCTTTTTTTTTCGAAAATTTCGAAACATGCTATCTAGGACAGATACCAAAAATTGCTACTTATTCGCTTATGCTTCGTACAGATCACGAAATAAATGTTGCATTCTGATGTGGTAATGTCATTCTAAAAAAAAGAAAAAAAAGACCAGGCAGTTTGATGAAGCAGTCAGTTCCTTTGTTCTTTGTGTTCTCATAACCTGCCTTTGTCGATTATTTTTTCCCTTTTTTTTCCGATTATTTTTTCCTTTTTTTAAGGCGTGTGCTACAGTTCCATCTCTTCGATTGCAGCAGACGAATACATTGAGTCAAGCGATGAAGCTTAATAGTTCTAACCAGAATAAATGGATGGCAAAATGTAACGTGGCTGTTACAAATAATTTGACGGTCTTTTTTCCGCTTTTTTCTGTTGTATTTGTTTGGGTTCTTACTTTCAGGACTGTAAATGAAATTACTATAGAAGTAACAAGCTTTGGGAAATGTGTTGCAGAGGAATTTCGTAGAATCCTTAATTGTGTTGAATTACCGTACACTAACCATCTATCATGCA
>NW_018109649.1:0-1990 GCF_000183805.2 Loa loa | reverse complement strand
TATATATATATATATATATATATATATATATATATATATATATATATATATATATATATATATATATATATGTCGAATTCGAATGCGTGGAATCAAGTTTTTTTCGCATTATACCAAAATTTTCAAAGTACAAAGTTTAAAAGTAAATCCTACACCAATAGAATTTCAAACAATTCATCTATTCTTCAACTTTCTGAAAAGTTTTCTCGATGCGAGATACACCTACAATAATTTAGATGAATTTGAATATATTTTACAATTCAAATCGGGTTACTATAATACAAACTTCTACGACATTTGCAATGATTTTACTCATGAGAACATTGCTAATATAAATGGATATCATCTGTTAACCAGCTCAACATGGAACGTTGTTGGGCAATAATCTATCTTTGTATGATGTCGCAGAAAACAGAGAATATCGATGATTCGGTTAAATGAAATACAATTTCAAGAACTGGAAAATAATATTTTTTTTGGAAATTGAAGTCGCTATCAATCAGAATTTCCTGACTTAGTGTTGAAGATTTATTGACGATTACACGTGATACGACTGTTGAGGTCAGAATCCAACGCATACATATTTCCACTGCGAAAATTCATCAATACCTTGTGAGCCGCCTTCACGACCCAAACCGCTTTCCTTAATTCCACCGAAAGCTGCTTCTGCGCATGATACCATTCCTAAAACGATTGAACTTCATCTGAATTAGAATTTTGGAAAGCGTGAAATTTCTAGAATTATGGACAGACTCATAAGTGGCGGTGCATGCAGCAATGCCACACGTGCATAAATGCTATGGAACACTGAAGAATTGATCAAAGAGGAAAAGTAAGAACTAATTAATTAGCATACCTTCATTGACACCAATAATCCCAACCTGCAAGCTACGACTAACACGCAATATCTGAGCATAATCCGTTGTGAATATATAACCTTAAAGTTTATTTTGTCGACAAAGCCTCAGTGAAATATATTTTGGTGTAAACAACAGAGAGATTATACCCAAAAAATTTTCACCCCACGCACATTAAGGTATGACTTCAATGGTGCCAGCAGATGGTTGTCAAAGATGAGAAATTGGAATATCTCTTGTTTTGCCTCCAACTGACTCGGCTCTATTGTCAAGTCTTCATAATCGACCCAGCAAATGAATAATAGCAAAATGTTGAAAATTCCGAAAAATTTTGAGAATTATTATTTCACTGTTAGAAAAGAAGACCGGTATTTTGTCTGCAATAAAATTGCAAGATATACTAACCAGCTAAGCCAGTTCTGCAGTGGTTTGCTAATGCCAGAACTTCCTCCTCCGTTTCGAACCTGAAATTATATTGTTTTGGACATCAAACTTATATCCTCATTGATTTCTGGGTGCAAGTAGGGCTGTTGGATTACTGAAATTAAAGCTATGTTCAAATAAGATTTCCACAATACCTAACGGACAGGGTGATGAAATCTTAAAATTAAAGCAATAAAGAGAATACAAGCTAACAATGGATAGCATAACAGAAAGACATCTCAGTATCTACACCACAGACAATGATATCCAATGTACCTACATAATGGACAATGCCAAAGGGCAACGATGCCTCCATGATGATCCCTTACAAAACTCCTCCCTCATCCTTACATATATATGAGGAAAAATTCGAAACTTCAGTTTTTCTTTTTTTTTTTACAATCAAGCAAACTGCAACATCCTCTTCGCATATCCACCACCATCATTGAACAACAGACTACAGTATCTCTCCTTTTCGCTAAAATTATTTCCTGCAACATATCCCCAGTTCAACGAAGGACGAATTCTCATATCTCAACCATTACGTAACCTATCAATAAAACGATAATCAAACTATCATCGAAGCAACGACAAGGAATTTGTTAGTTAATCACAACGCTTGCTTATTATATAACTCATTTATCACTGCTTACCAATTCACCGCGTAATATATACATATATTATTTTACACCTTTCTTGTTGTTAACTAG
>NW_018109648.1:0-1994 GCF_000183805.2 Loa loa | reverse complement strand
GGAGATAATTAAGATGTAATTGGTTAATGATTACACTATTAACATTTATAGTAAGAATTTATTGTTAGTTTGGGGTATGGTTGGAGTCTCGCGAATCGGAATTCGCGACACCTTTTAATAGTAAGGATGTTTGACTAGACTGTTATGGCAGCAATCTGATCAAAGTTTCACAATGTGAACATTCATCATTTACCACTAAGATAATTCAACTATTTATCAAAGCATTTTATAAATATTATTGAAAATTACTATTTCCATTAAGATGATAATCATAATACATCGCTGAACTTTTATACAAGAAGAAAACTAAAAGTGAATCGACTAAAAGCTCTCAGTGAATGCGGAACTGTCTGTCGATTAATGAGAGTATTAAGTTCTGCAGCTTCTTTTGTGGATCAGGAAAGGATTGTATCTCAATTAGTTCGTTAAGCTGAGGTCATCAATTAATTAATAGCATCATATATACTGGCCTTCAATAAAAAGTATTCAAAATGAGGCACAAATGGTTCATTTCAGCATCGTTTTGATTGAAATTTTGAATGTCGACATTAAAATTGCTCAATTTCCTGACCGTATTGATAAAATATTATATGTTGGTGAAAATATGCAAGGGCCATATCCGGTTACCATAGGAGTACTGAGAGTTATCGCTGCAGATTCAGGACTGAACGAAACCCTGTCTTATTCACTCGTTCAGGTTATCTTTTTCGCATTCTCCATGGTATAATTGTCGAAATGAAACAGCTAGGTTGTAGCTGTTTCACTGTTTCATCAGTGAGTGACCAATAACGATTGCAAAGAACTATCACTACAGATAGGAAAAGGTTAATGCAAAGGAAGGTGCACAGCGTTTTAAAGTACTGATCCATTTCTTTCAAGCATTTTTTTTTATCTTCTGTAAATCGGAGAAAGGTTATTATTTTCTTTTAAGGGTAACAGCACGCTATTTCGAGTGATACCACAAACAGGCAAGCTGCAAATCACAGAACCGCTCAATTACGAAATACAGGACCGATATGAATTGGTTGTGCAAGCAAATGATCATACTGTTTCGAGACGCTGCAGTACAATGATTATAGTTACTGTTGTAGTACTGGATGTAAATGACAATGTACCAATCTTCGAGCAGCCTCGGTACTACATTGAAGTGATGGAAAATAAGCCTGTTGAAAAGAATTTAACATTATTGTGTCTGAAAGCAACAGATAATGATAAGCAGGAATTCTCGATGATAAGGTAAGAATTTTTTGGGAACTTTTAAATCACATAAGACATCATCATGACTAGACTTCGGAACGGAGGCATAGGAAGGGTTCTACTTATGCTTGCTGCAATGGTTAAAAAGCGCGCTGATGACTAAAAAGGCCAATGTAGGATAGGCAGGTCCGTTGCAAAAGGTACAGAAGAACGTCTCTTTAGGCAGTATTGACGAGGCACGATTCTGCATTGTCTTTCCCTCTCGAAGCTGATTCTGCGTGTGTTCTCAAAGGATGCAGCAACGTTATGGATGGTGTAGGAAAATTAAAATAAAAGTTTTTGGTTTGTCGGATTTGATTTGGAAGGGTTTGTTCTTAGGCACGGACGAATATTCTGAGAAGGTATTCTTCGTTGGTTCAGGAGGAAGTTATTAGTTCGCATAGGATAGTAGTAAACATATCGAAGAGAGTAGGGAATACAAAGTACAGTGGAGTCTTTGGTTGAGTATTTGAAAAAAAATGATAATCATCTAGTTATAGTTTTGAGTATATATACAGTTTTAATTAACACAAAGAGCATATTTGGTGGGAGTGGTTTATAACAAACATTACATCAGATTTTCCTTTGGATAAAGAAAACTGTCAAAATCCGATTACGACAAAGGACTCTATTTGCAACATTAAACATTGCAATTAAAATTGGTTCTCGGATAAGAAATTTAGCATAGGAATTGACTTTTTTTGCCATAAAAGGAAAGGATGAACAAAGAAAAACGACATGAGACAATGAATTTGAGG
>NW_018109647.1:0-1997 GCF_000183805.2 Loa loa | reverse complement strand
ATTTCAAATAACTTATTAACTATACATCTATTTTCTCATTCATTTGTTAATTGCTTACTTATTTATTTATTTATTCATTCATTCATTCATTTATTCATCAATCTATTCAATCGTATTCATTCTAATGAGTAATTTTAATAAAACAAAAAATTTGAAGACAAAAATTTGTAAATTATAAATGTTTAAAGTAATCAGAAAATTTAATTAAGAGCTATAGGAAATCTAATTAGGAAATGTTATCATTCATTAAATCAGTGTTATAAGGTTGTGAGGATTGACATAAGGGAAAAAAGAAAAATTTTCTATTTTTAGTTTTAATTTTTTCTAAATTCCTTCAACTATTAACAGTTTTAAAGTTAGTAAATGAATTAAAAAATTTTTTGACAAAAAATGCGAAACTATTTTTTCCACTTTATTTCATTATTACTTTCGAACAATGAATTAAATTTTATATTAAGTAAAAGTTCAAATGGAAAAATATTATCGGCTTATCAAAATATTGATTTTCAAATTTCAATTCAAATTTTGGCTTTAAAATATAAAATTATATTTTAGATCATTGTAAAAATCATATCAAATGTATAAATAATGGATATCAACATCCAAAAGATTGTTATCGTTGCATATGTCCATCCGGTTACGGTGGACGATACTGTGAACGACGGGTTCGTTTTGTTTTTAATTATGTATTAATTATCAATTATTGAAACATTTTTGCATTTATTATTGCCAATATATTTCCAAAAATTAAAAAATATTGATTTAAAAGAGTTAAAAAATAATTGACCACTTTTGTTTCAAATTTGATAATATTTTTGTTGGAAAAAATAATTAAAAATTTATTGAATTATCGTAGGAACCAAAATAATGCGTAATATCCAGATAAAAATTATCAAAATTATCAAATAATCATTTCAAATTTTTAATTAGTGTTAATTTTGGCAAGAATGAATCAAAATATTTTCTCATAATACTATTATAAAAATAGCAAGATTTCTTAGTTTTTTTTTCTTGTAATGCTTTTAGAAAAAATTAATAAAATTAAACCTGACATGAAATTATTTAATTGAGGCAATTAATTGATAAATCGGGACAATTTTTCGAAGTAATTAATTAATCATAGAATTCCGATGTCGTTGTTTGTATGATAAGTGCATAATTTATTAAATAAGTAATCACAAATAATTTCAAATAATAAGAATGTATGAAGTGATAATTGCAAATGATATGATCAGATGATAATAAGAGAGGAATTAATTTTAGAAAATTTCATTTGCATAATTTAAAAATAAAAGTTTTTTTAATCATAATTGATAACTTCTTTGTCTTTAATTATTTTTGATTTTATTTTAATCATTTTGCTATTAAAATGGAAGGAAAGCAATTTTATTGCGTTTGTTTTCAATCTTTTGTAATAAACTAATTAAACCAATTAATTAACTCATCAAATTAAACCAATTAAGCTAATTAAGGCTGATTCATTCGGTTGTGGCGATGATTTGCGCGCAACATTTGAATGGCAAACATTGAATGCAAGAATGGGTAGATCTGGAAGATACAATGAAGACATGTCATATTGCCATTGGTGGATTCAGGTAATTTTACCTTTATTTCATATCCAATTAAGATAAGACTCTTTTCGTAATTGCTATTTTTGAGATAAATGCCAAATTACTTACTGTTACCATTACTTTTTTTTATTGCTATTGCTATTGCTGTTGCCATTATTATTATCATTATTACTATTATAGTAATAATGTTATTGTCATTATTACGATTGTTATTATTATTACTGTTGTTATTATCATTTCTGTTATTATCACTATTATTATTTACTACTATTATTATTTTTACCATTGTCATTTTTACTGTCATTATTATTATTACTTTTTCCAACAATAATTATTATCATTGTTTTCGCCACAATTAAAGTTATTGTTACCATTTTACACAGTTCAATTTGCTGCTTCTTTTTAATTTATTTTTAATTTATCAAA
>NW_018109646.1:0-1999 GCF_000183805.2 Loa loa | reverse complement strand
TAGCTGATAAATGAGAAAAGCTTTTGGTGCATCTGAGACAACCGTACGGCTTCTTACCGTCATGAGTTCTCATATGGACCTTCATATTGGATGATTGAGAGAAACTTTTATCGCATGTCGGACAACTGTACGGCTTCTTACGAGTATGAGTTTTCATATGTTCTTCCACATGGTGTAGTCGAGAGAAACTTCTCTTGCATATTGAACAACTGTAAGGCTTCTCACCAGTATGAGTTCTCATATGCCTTCGCATATTTGTTGCCTTCTTTTGGCACACAGTGCACTGCGATTTCTTCCTTTTTGGTTTCTTTCCTATGGGTTCACCCGTAATTTTTCGTTTAACGCTCTCTTTTTTCACTGTTAATTTCATCTTGATTGTTAAATTTTGACTGTCAGATTCATCTGTATTTTTGACAGCTACTTCGGCTCTCGGCATTTTAGCGGCTACTTCGGCTAATAACTGCAATGGTTCCATTTGTTCGTCATTCAATCCCTGCACTGACAAATCTAGCGGTTTTGTTTGTTCTGTTTGCGCCTCCTCAAATTGTATGAAGTTATCAATCTCACTGTGTTGAAAATTTGAAATCTTCAATTTCCTGTAGTGGTGTATTGTATTTTTAACTTTAAATGAACTTACTGTAGTTTGAATGCCGCTCAGTTGGACAAAGAAGAAAGCGAAATAGATGAAATGCATATTGTTGTAACTGATTTCTCGCGTATTCTGAAAAATATTCAAGTTTACTAATGCAATAAATGGTTACTTATAAGAAATAAAACCGCCTGCTGTTTGATAACTGCGTAATGGAGAAATTTCTTCCAGCTAATATTCACCCAAATATATTAATATTGAAAAGCAAAAGGTTTCGATTTCTTGTTACTATAATATAATTGCTTTTCTCACACAAACGATATGCATAAGAAGTCATTCACACTGTAAATCGGTGACAAACGTTTGAAAGCGAAGTCTTCACAATATACACATTTAATAAAAAGACAATTTGTTTTAAAAAAAATGCTTATTTAAGATTCGTCGTGAAATTCCGAAATCTCTCATAACGTGATACATTGAAAAGCAGATGACATTCTTTATCGAAATAAATGAAATAGATCTTACCGGATAAAATTCGTGGAAGAGAGTTTGACACAAACGACCAGTCACTTCTGTTAGGTATTGTTCAATATCATCTGTATAAATATTCGTCCAAATGGGAGTGGCAGACTATCTGTTCATAATCTATGTTCACGTGTAATAATGCAATTGTAGCAGTGGCTGTTTAATCTTTTATATTGAATAATTTCATTTTAGCTGTTCTATTGCATTGTAAAAATTAATTTATGCAAAGCTGCCCAAATTTTTTTGTTCGATTTTGTTTTATTTCGCTTCAGTTCTTCCAAACTTTCAAAACTGAGGCAATATTAGAGAGAGGGAAAAACTGCATTGCTATATTTTTCATAATCCATACTATTAATTTATATATACTGAATGATTTTATCAAATCATTTGTTCACACTCCATATTCATTCTCTAATATAGTTTCCCAGTTTGTTGAGTAAAGGAAAAGTTCGTGAAACTTTGAAGATTTCACGATTTTAAAAATGGAAAAATATTTTTAACCCACAAAGAGTGTACATTAATGAAATTTGGAAAATCTTATAAGCACTTGAATGATAGTAACGGAGTGATAGCATGATGATATTTATCAGCAAAACCATCGGACATAAATTTATTAATAAATGAATGAAATATAAAAAAACGAAGGTTTTTGAGTATTTGAATCCATATTTTTTAATTTAAAAATTTACCCTACAAAAATTGACTAGCCTTACTTCAGGGAAACTTAACATTTTGCTAGTAAAGAATTTTGTTATGCCATATTTCTTGGTATTTCAACCAACGGATTCCATGTTGATTTCAAATTAATAGAAATTTTCATTAACAGAGGTACGTATAGCGATATTTACATAATTCTTATCAACTTCCATGGTATGATATAGTGTG
>NW_018109645.1:0-2000 GCF_000183805.2 Loa loa | reverse complement strand
CTTACCAATTCATAGTGTTATATACATACATATTTTATACTGCTTTTCCTGTTGTTAACTAGTAATATTGTACAAGAACAATATTACCTCCGGAATAAATCTGTATCGTCGAGAAACGAGTTCAACAAAGAAAAGAAAAACAAATTTCCCAACAGTCAACACTATTTAAATTCATCGGACTGTAAGTACGCTAATTGCTCGGATTCTGTCACTCCGTTCATTGTCATATCAGTAACTGCCAAACATCCACTGCGATAAACGACAAGCAGCTATCTACTGAGGTTAGAAAAATGCTGCAGTGAGTATTGAATTTTGATTTGCCACTTTGCTATCGCAGATGTTTTCATGTGAACAAACACGTTGAAACTTCTTTTGCTAAACATAAACTTCGCGAAACTAACCTCTAACTCCGTGGCATCGTTGATTATATTCTCGTAGTTTATGTTTAGAAGGAAAGGAATCGCTAGAATTTTCACGTTGAGCTTTAGATTGATGTATTTCGTAATGATCTCGAAGTCCCTTTTGGGTAAAGAATTTCATTCTACATTCGCGCCAAGTGCACTTATATTTCCTGTGCGTTTCACGATGTCCTAAATATTCCTTCAGCGTCTGCATAGTCGCATTACAAAAACGACATTTATAGTTTTGGCCAACTGAAAAACTGTTATGACATTCGTGTTTACAAATACCATTTTATATGCCAATTAATGAATACAATTTGAAATATGACTGTTATCAGCATTATTCATTGAACCTATCAAGGCACATTTCGACTTACTTAAATACGAGATGTTGGTCATTTATTTCTTACCGTATGTTTTTTTTTGAAACAAAAGGCTCATTCTTATTGTTCCCTCTAATGGAAGAATGTCGGATAAGGGGTAATTCTGAATTTTTCGCTGCAACGAGATTAGCTCCCGATTTGAGATCCTTTGTAGCTTATATCTTCAACTTCATGTAACTGAGTGAAGGATAGACTGAAGGGATTTAAACGACACATTATTTTATAATTCTTTACTACTTGTTCCCGGTAATTATCCATTAGTATTTTCCCCGTATCTAAGACAATTAGTGCTAAATCCATGTTGCCACGGATGTTAAAGTTTTCTGAGAATATTCACTGCCCGAGTCATTTTATTGACCTAATGAATTTTGTGATCGTTTCATGTGTTAGGAAAGTATGCCTTTACTGTGGACCTTCCGTTGAGCATAGAATGAATATTTCTTACCTGGAATATTTTGAACTGAAGCGATACATAGCAGAAGATTGAACCAAATAATGTATGCCATCGATATAGTGAAGAACAACGCGTAGTACAGAATTTTTGAAATGGCAAAAATGCTCGTATGGAAGCTTTTTATTTCAGATTGGTTGGAATTAAACGACCAAAGGTTCAAACAGTTTTCAATTCGTGCGATTCAAATTATTTTTTTATATTTCTCTCCTTTCAATTCTCATTTTCCGATCTCTGAACTAGCGGTTGATGAATGTGCTTTGGGATTACTAGAAATATTGATAGCTTGAAAGTTTCCATGACAGAGGAAATGTAAGGATTTGCATAAATTAAAACTGGCGGATTATTTGTATTCCTGGTTATAAGAATATTTAATCCGTACGGTATTGAATAACTCTGTCTGCATTTTGTGGCATTGTTATGGAAATATTTGGTTTTTCGTTTTTGTGCGGTTAGTCAATTGTTGATGCAGACATACTGGATGCAAACATATAATGCAATGCAAACAAGAAATAATCTCGCACATATAGTAGGACTTGACCATATTGTTACTTTTAAATTTTAATAATTATTGCTTTTATTAATTCAATTATCGTTTAAGCTACCTGTATTCCAGAAGACCCATAAAATCGTGAATTACACGTGCATTCAGAATCTCGTTCAAGTTATATTCCTTTTGAAACTGTGAATTTCTGTAAAAAAAGGAGGAAAAAGAAAAAAAAGTAAGACAATAGATGTTGCAAGTAACAGATGAAGATGGCCTTT
>NW_018109644.1:0-2002 GCF_000183805.2 Loa loa | reverse complement strand
CGCGTAGTACAGAATTTTTGAAATGGCAGAAATGCTGGAATGGAAGCTTTTTATTTCAGATTGGTTGGAATTAAACGGCCAAAGGTTCAAACAGATTTTAATTTATGCGATTCACATTATTTTTTATATTTCTTTCTCTTGCATTCTCATTTTCTGATCTCTGAACTGGTAGTTGATGAATGCGCTTTGGGACTATTACGAAATAGTGAAAGCTTGAATGTTTCGATGACAGAGGAAATGTAAGGATTTGCATAAATTAAAACTGGTGAATTATTTGTATTGTGTGAAGATTTGCATAAATTAAAATTGGCAGATTATTTTTATTAACTGTCATTGGTTAAAGGAATATTTAATCCGTACAGTACTGAATAACTTTATTTGCGTTTTGTAGCATTGTTATGAAAATTTTCAGTTTTTCGTTTCTATCTATTCGAAAATAATGGTGGAACAATTTTTCTAATAAAGAGTGCTTGATCAGTATGAGCTAACAAAAGCGCTAATTCTTGTAATGGCAAAATCAATCCTTGAAGGATGTAGATAAAAACCATATGATGACAATCAAACATTTTTTTCTTCTTTCATTTACTAAATTAGTGGTTTGGAAATTCATGTGGTGGTACGTTTTTTTCTTTTTTTTCTGGTTGCTATAAGTAACGGATGAGGATGACTTTTAATAACGAACAGTTTTTTTTATGGTAATACAGTTAGTGATTTAATTTGAAGTCATTTATTTTATCTGCTGCAAAAGATTTTTTGGAGTAAAGGAATGATAGCGAAATGATAAGAGAGTTGAGCTTATCCGAATGATACAAATGACCATCTTATAGGTTCTGATAATTTTCCCATTTCGTTAACTTTAAGCCAAAGTATTAGTAAGTATAAGCTAATACTTTTAAAAATTATTTCACTCATTCCTAATTCTCCCTCATACTAGAAATATTGATGGCTTGAAAGTTTCCATGACAGAGGAAATGTAAGGATTTGCATAAATTGAAGCTAACGGATTATTTGTATTAAATGTCATTGGTTATAAGAATATTTTATCTGTACGGTATTGAATAACTCTGTTTGCATTTTGTGGCGTTGTTATGGAAATATTTGGTTTTTCATTTTTATGGAGTTAGTCAATTGTTGATGCAAGCATACTGGATGCGAACATATAATGCAATGCAAACACGAAATAATCTCGTACATGTAGTAGGACTTAATCATATTATCACTTTTAAATTTTATTTAATTGGGTTTTTTAAAGTATTCAATATACAATTTTAATGTATAGAACTATAATTCACATAAAAGTCTAAAATTTCTTATGGGATTTGAAATTTAATTTTTCATAACGGTTTTTTTTGTTTCAACTGCTTTAATGAAATTTTTAGTTGTGAAATTTCGTAGAAGTGTCGTTATTTTAAAACTAAGTATTAAATAAAATTTATGTACAATGAAATTATCTGTTCTCTTATTATTCATCAATTTATTATGAATGAATATTATTCATATTTATTGTTTATTTATTATGCAAAATACTTGCCATGATCGAATATTGCTAATTTAGTTATATCGTTCTTATTTGGTAAATAAATGGGATATTTGCTTTCATTATCCAGTTCTGAATTTTCTAGTCGAATGTTGGATCTCCACAACTTGCCATTTCTTTTTTGGAAGAGATTCCATCTCTCTATTTCTTCACTCGTTAGGTTCTGTGATTGTGCCTGCCTGATTAATAATCACCCTGCTAAATTGTAATCGTCCTTTGATATTTTACTACCTGTTATGAACAATAATTTTAGCCAAGGTATATCCCTTTTATAAGACCTTTTAATGAATCGAAAAGTCCAAACGGTTACTTTAATTATCTTAGTCCATTTACTAAAGCGGTGTGCTTCAATAAATTGAATTTTATCTTCTACATAATTATGTGTGATAGTCTTCGCTAAATTTGTCATTACCGCTTGTATAATCTCGTCCTCTGCATTATAACTGAACTCTCCGTTAGGCCATT
>NW_018109643.1:0-2003 GCF_000183805.2 Loa loa | reverse complement strand
CACAAGTTGGTCAATCGTATGCTGCTGTGATTCCAGACTCAGTAGAATCTAGTGGATACCGGAAAAAGCGAAATAATGCTTATGGAGACGAAGCCATCTCTCCGACTACAGACTTGACGCTAAGCCAGCACCTGCGGAACAAGCTCCAACACAACAAGCTAGTCAACCGTATGCTGCTGCTGTAGTTACAGTAGTATCCAGTGGCTACTAAGACTAATGTAATAACATTTTAAAGATGGTCATTTCTAATAGATTCTCATTGTTATGCTTGGTAAAATCTAGATCTCTGGTAAAAATATGAAGTTAGCAGGAAATAATTACCAAGCTCCCTCTCTTCTCTCCCTCATTCCTCTCATTCACATCACTTAGCAACAGTTGAGCAGTGCTTTGTAACCAGGGACTTAAGTAAAATTTCTTTACATTCCCATGCTTAAAGCATTTTCCTGACGGTCATCACTGTAAAAGGAAGGAGGTTTGCATACGCCTGATATCCACTGTTTTATACTGCTTTAACTGCCTAATCCACTTCTAATAGTATGCTTCCTTGTCTGAACACTTCAAAGAAATAAATTGAAAATGTGTTGGGCATTTACAATTAATGAAGAGGAAAATACAAAAACAATTTGAAAAATTTGACCAATACCCAAATCACAGATCAACAACGACATGATTTGCAGCAAACACAGCTTAAAATGGAACATTTATGTGGATGAAGACAGAAACTATGGTATAACTAAGACAAAGGACTTTCAGCAACATGTCAACATCATCAGGGTTACTTAACTATAACACTTCACATAAATAATTAAATAACTTCGGTGACGCGTTCATCAGTCTGCATGGAATATACAGAATGCAATCAGACATACAAATGGAGAGAATGAAGCACTTCAATAATTTTATTCAACGTGCGGAAATTTCACATACATGCTAAACCCTCAGTTTTTTTTGCAAATGAACAAATCGATCAGTGCACCCCACCTCATTGCAAAAAATGATACTATCTCACCATACTTTAGAATTATGCATTTAGCATAAAAAAAGAAACAGGTGTCACGTTACTAATGGACTATAGATCAAGGACACTTACGAATAGCGTCAACGAAATTAAACACGACTAAAGTGCATGAAGCGTCAAAACCCTTCAAAACGTCCTATAAGTTATCATACTGGTAATTCTGATAATGCTCGCGCATTATCATTCGATCCTAAACTTCACAGTTGGGCAAACAAATTGACTGCACAACTATCTTATCAGATCATTTTGACTAACCATATCTATTCATTTTTTTCACAGTGGGTACTGCAGTAGACCGGTATCCGGTCCAAGCTCTAAGATTGTTTTCTGTACTTCACGGAACTTCGGATGGTCCGCACCTCCTAACAAACCGAGAATGGCACATTCACTAGTTGTCAAAACAGCGCCCGCGACTTCCATTTGTCGTAAGCCAAACATTCTTTTAAAACGACTCGATTACGTCATGTTTTACATCAATAAATCAAAAAATCAAACTAAATAAAAAATTAAAAATGTTTGACCTGCTCTGAGTTACGCACAAGACTGACAAACAATCAACAATTTAATTCATATCGCTATGAAAGATACCTGTCGGTCTGTGAGCGCGATGAGACAGCATCAGCAACCACATGTACAGCAATTCCCTTTTCGAGCATATCAAGCGCTGTATGCAAAACACACACATGCGTTTCAATGCCACATAATATCACAGACTGGGATGATTCAAGTATTTTGATCACAGATGGAATGCACATGCTGAATCTCTTCTTCTCAAAAACTGGTATATTATGTTTGTTTAGGTCCAATTCCGACACTGTATGTCCAAGTCCTAAAGAAAAAATTGAGTTCCACTGATTGAAACTATGGGGAAAACTCGTTTGTAGTTGTGGCTCGTAATCCCTTAAGCATCACTTTAGAATTACAGCACTCAAAACAACGCGCATGAAATGGTCTTCAACGCGCTAGGACCACACTGTTTAACGAC
>NW_018109642.1:0-2003 GCF_000183805.2 Loa loa | reverse complement strand
GGGTAAACGATGGAAATTTCAGTTGCTAAGAATGATAGAGAATATAAATATTCTTTTCAATATCTCATTATTGTTTTGTAGTAAAAATATGTTAGAAACATTTTGAATAAAATAAAAAATAAATGTTTCTCAATGGATACTGTAGAAGTGTTGAAAACCAGAGAGAAAGTAAAATAAAAAAGGAAGAGGATGGATTTGTTCCTCATTTAATTGGTGTTCTCTGTGCCAGTCACATTCATAGAATAGTCATGCTTTCAGCTAATAAAGCTTGACAATATGATATGAAAAATATTTGGCGAATCTAAGACTTCATTCCGAATAGAGTTTATTTCTTTATTAATGTCAAACGTTAGCTTTGTTGCTGGGGCTTAGAGATGATAAGCATTGGTGATACTATCAAAGCCAATGATGACATTTCTTTGAATGAACTCATGAAAATATATTATAACTGTATTTTCTGTAATGTAAATTAAGGCAGAAAACGGTAATTCGTCTAAGGCTTGCAAATTCTTCTTTTAAAATACATTATTTTTCAATAATCAAATATAAACGATCTTTTAAATATCAGAATTTCTCTTCAAATAGAATTAAACAGTTTTAACTTACCCCAAAAACTATTTCATATGGTCCGGTACGCCCCATACCTTCCTGATAAAGGAAGACTCGGTTATCAGCAGTAGTTTTAAAAGTGAAAGGATTTTGGGCTAAATCGGAGAAATACATCAATGTTGTGACCATTGCCCCATAAACAATTTTGTTGGGTGTTGGTACGAACACCAATCGAAACGCTTCGAAATACGCGAGACGTGTAAGCGTATATAATTTACCCGTGCTACGTATTTCTTGCCAGAGAGTTATAAATTGCAATAAGCCATGGACTTCAATCAACATAGCCTAAGAGAAGAAATATTTATAATTAACTGTTTGCCTTGAGAAAACCAGAAAATCAAAGTTACTAAACTATGAAAACACGGCATGGATCGATTTTAGGCACTGAGATATTTGTTCTGGGAAATGGATGACCTTTCTGCCCACACTTACATTCATATAATTATTACTTTATATCTGAAAATCGTAACATAGAAGTAATTCTTGCGAAAGTGGACTTACATTATAATGTTCAATATCCTGTCCCCCAGTAAGGTTATCGTCTAGCAAACTTGGCAGCTTTTTGTCCCTTTAACAATCATATCAATATCATAATTTTATAAGTGTAAGGTGACTTATTACTAACTGACTGGTTAAACAGCTTATTAGATTAATAAGTAGCCCAGAAATTCTAAGGTGAAAAAATTTTCGAGTACCTTCTCTATTAGGACAGAAGGTTGGGAGTTGGGAAAGATGAGAAGTAGAGCGTTCCAATTCAGAAGTCAGATATGGAGAAATAAATTAGCAATATCTGAGTTACCCTCGGCAACTTTTACATCTTTAATTTCTACTCCTCCTCCTTCTAAATGATTGATATAAAGCATTATAAATTCAATCTATTTCCAATTAAATGTTTGCTAATTAGACTAAATTATTTCAAATTTCAGGAAAAAATGATTTAGTTTTGAATAAGAAAGAGAAGTGCTCACGTTGAAATATTATTTGCAATATCGCTCGGTAAAAGGAGGATGTTTTTATCCTCACGCAATCCATATATCACATAATCAGGATCCGGAAAAGCCTGCAGCAAAAAATATCGAATTGATTGAAAAGGAGGAATACGATTTCGAGTTCTTACAATAATACTCTTTTGAAGACCCATGTCCAACGAGAACAATGGAATAATTAGTAATAATAATAATAATAATAATAATAATAATAATAATAATAATAATAATAATAATAATAATAATAATAATAATAATAATAATAATAATAATAATAATAATAATAATAATAATAATAATAATAATAATAATAATAATAATAATAATAATAATAATAATAATAATAATAATAATAATAATAATAATAATAATAATAATAATAATAATAATAATAATAATAATAATAAT
>NW_018109641.1:0-2005 GCF_000183805.2 Loa loa | reverse complement strand
TATATATATATATATATATATATATATATATATATATATATATATTCAATTTCTTTGCCTCTCCCTTTTATTTAATTATTCCAGTTTTCTTTTTTTTTCTTTTTTCCATCTTTTTCTCCAAAATTTAGTTAGCTATTCATTGATTTTTCCTTCTTCTTCTTCGTTTTCTCCTTTCCTATTGATAATAATATGTACTTAATATTTAGTATCCAATAGCGTTAATTTTAGATTAGTTATTTCAAATACATATTGTATATTTCTTGCAGAATGAATGCTATTACATTTTCAAAATTTCATTCAAATTTATCATTTTAATTAACGAATGTTTTGTTTTGTTTTTTTCTCTTTTCTCCTCCTTCCTTCGTTCTTCATCTATCAATTCTTTTATAAATTTTGGTGAGATGAAAGTATTGTTTAAATATTTTCCTTTTTTTCTTAGTCTAACATATCCCCTAAAAATTTCGAACAAGTATTTTGGTTTACTCATTACTCATCGATGTTTTGATAGAATTTGAATTGATGAATTCGAGAAAAATATTCCATTTTTTCAAATCTTTTTTAATACCCAAAAAAGGCAATAGCATTTTTTCTTTCCTTTTTCATCTTCCTTTTTCTTTTTTTTAAATGTATTTTCAAAAGAAAAAACAAACTGATTAAACTATCAGCTAAGAAATCCAGAAATTTTTATTGTCCATTTTACGATTATTCAAATGAAATGTTATTAATAATACAGTATGCTTAGGATGATTTAGAATGATGTCTGCCTTGGTCGTATGTATCCATGTATATTAATAATTATAGAACAAGTTTTGTCTCCTTCATTTTGGACAGTTGCGCACATTGGACTTGATATTTCACACCATTATCTTTTCAATATTTATTGTAGTATTGTCGTTTTTTTTTTTTAAATTGTCACAAGTTTTGATTTACCACCACTATTACTACTATTAGATTCAGACACACTTTATCAAAGCGAGCAACATGATGATATAAAATAATTGTTTCTTTCATTCATTAACAGAACTAAAATTTGTCACCTCATCCTTCCTCCCCCTTTTCCGCTTTCCATTTTACCTCCATTTTCTAACGACATCCTATCTATTTCTGTACTCCCTTTTTTCCTTTTTTCTTTTTTTTGTTCTCAATCTCCTTTCCAGCTATTTTCTCATATTTTATGCAAAATTATTCACGAATAATGTTTAAATTTTAAATTTAAATCTAACTTTGAAACTAACATTGATAATTGTCATTTGGGACATTCTATCTACCATTTATTCTTTCATTCATTCATTCATTTCATTCATCTTCTTCTCATCTGCATATGTTATTCATGTAATGATTGGAAATACTATTATTATTCATTCAATTTTTCCTTCTTCATTTTCTTTCTCTCTTTATTTCATCTTAATAGGATTTGAAAAGCTATCATCATCATACAGGTAATTTTAGATGGTTAAATTCCCTAGTAACATCAAATTAATAACACATTTAAGCTATAAATAATGAACAATTTCTTTTTCTTTTTTTTTTTCACCATTCCTTAAATTAATATATATTTCTTTTCAATAAAATTAATCAAAAAATCAACACTTTTGTTTGAAGAAAAAAGAAAAAAAACACTTATTTTGCTTCAGATAAAAAATAAATAAATTAAATTTCAAAAATTTTATGATTGAGTATACATTTGTTGTTTATTTTTGGCCACTGAAGAGAAAATTTAATATTATTTACATTTTAGGAAGCATTATAAATTTGTTTAATGACAGCATTTATAATGCAGTCAGCTGCCTCTCTGTTATGTATACATTTTATCCTTACCCCAAGTTTATCAACACTGTATTTATCATATTAGACCCCTTTCTCTGCATATATATATATATATATATATATATATATATTTGTTCGTTTATTTATTTATTTATTTATTTGTTTATTTATTTATACTATTTGCATCATATATATATATATATATATATAT
This sequence comes from Loa loa, assembly GCF_000183805.2. Classification (NCBI taxonomy): domain Eukaryota; kingdom Metazoa; phylum Nematoda; class Chromadorea; order Rhabditida; family Onchocercidae; genus Loa; species Loa loa. The sequence continues at coordinate 27 of NW_018109641.1, read as the reverse complement.
ATATATATATATATATATATATATATA
>NW_018109640.1:0-2005 GCF_000183805.2 Loa loa | reverse complement strand
AACGTTTTATTTAAACCACTCCCATTCTCTAATGCATATAAACCCTATTGTAAATTGGCTAATTCATTATGGTCAATAAAGGCTTTACAATCCGGTGTGGACTCAATACACTTCACTTCAATTCCACTCAACGCAACCCAAATCAATTCAACTCAGCCTCTCGCAATCCAAATCAACTCAACGCAACTCAGCCTGACCCCAACTCAACTCAACCTCTTGCAACCCAAATCAACTCAACGCAACTTAACCTGACCCAACTCAACTCAACCCAATACAATACAACACAACCCAATTCAAAGCAGCCCAACGGATCTTAGGAAGCCGATCGACAACACTGGTGATATTTGGCTATTAGTCGACATCACACTCCACAATTCAGAAAAAACCCACCACAGTTGATAAAAATCAAAATGATTCTCCTTCCTCTATTTTTAAATCTCTAATTGATTCACATATAACGACAATTGTACTGACAATTTTGACTTGTTCAACTCGATCTAAAATATCATGAATAAAATATTTAAACTAGTCCTACAGGCTTATCAGAGAGATATTAAAAAGGCTCATTCATTGGGACTGACTTCCATTCCAAAATCCCCTCGTAAGTTTGCATTGAATGTGTAAGGGAATATTTCATACTTTTAGAGGATATTTAATATAGACAACGCCTGTGAAGGATATCTGTAGAAAAAATGGCTCGTAAAATGATGGGAAAATAATAACATGGATAACTTTGGCAAATGACAATATGAATAACTCAGAAAATAAATCAGATGATATAAAAATCTTTAAGCCAGATGATCCCGACACTCTTTATAAAGTAACAAGTTTCCAATCCTTGGATTACCAGTTTTTTTAGTCATTTCATTTCATGCATTTAACCAAATTTTAATACATGAGTGATTAAGATGATTAATTTGATGGATGATTAAGCTCATTTCTCAGTAGCAACAATTTGCGTAACAATGAATTTGGATTCCGGAAATTTAGAAAGGCTATTTTTTCCGACCTAAACCGAAGGAATAAGCAATTAATTTTCAAAATTTTTGATAAATGCAAAATTTCTCTGTCTTATTCTATAAACACTGGCGAATTTCTGTTCGTTTCTTTACTCTTGAATCCAAGCAGATATAATTATTCCTCTTGAACAGATGAACTCCATTCATTCAAAAAAAGCTTTGAACCTTTACTTATAGTTCCAGTATAATAAAAAATTGTTGTAGTAATCTGTTGTTTATGAATTTTTGGCAATTCGCTTTTCGGCTGCCCTTTCCTTCCTACTGTTATTTTTTGAAATGTTTTTTAGTTGTCCACCTAAATTTGAATTTCGAAATTTTAAGAACACTATTGACTGGTAGTAGTAACATCCATAAAATGATCTTCGAATTACTGACTCTGAAGAAACAGGATAATCCCCTGTATGTCGTGAACCAGTTTTCAGTGATGGCGTATATTTGGATACTTCAAAAAGTAATTAGTTTTTAATTTGCGAATTTTATGAAAATGTTTGTTAGATTTCCCGGCCCCAGTAATATATGTAACATGTACGTTTAACTATATCTTTGGCCAATACCACTTTCACATGAGTAAGTGGCTTCTGATAGAAGTACTATGCATGTGTAAAGTTTACAGATTATGTTAACGTTTTGCCTTTTTCCGATGTTATAATTATACGACGTGCTAAGAGATCGTTGGAAGGGGAACTCTGGAAAGAGAAATAACAGCGTTTCACCCCATCTCGCCTTTTCCTCTTGTCTTACGCATTCGAATTTTAATTTTTTAATTTGCAGTTTCAACAAGAAATAAATAAGCCGGCAGTAACGTACAGGTCAATAATGAGCACTGAAGGCTATTGGATTCGATACCTTGAACCAGAACACACTATTCCCTTTTAATAAAAACAGGAGTGACAAGGTCGTGAAAACTTGTCATCATGTAATTTGCTCCCCTCCCAAAAAAAAAAAGAAAGAAAATAACAAGACAGTGATACTATTTAGTACATCCA
>NW_018109639.1:0-2010 GCF_000183805.2 Loa loa | reverse complement strand
AATAATAATAATAATGGATAATAATACTCAAATGTGATTAATGCGCGTGTGAAAGTTTCAGTCATGTAAAAATAAGAATAAATGTGGCAGCATGACAGCGACAGCATTTGTTGTAAATTACTGAAAATTTAAAATATTTTCAATTTTGATAATACTTTTACAAAAATAAAAAAGTGTGAATAAAATTTCCGAATTAAATTACGTTAAATAATTAGTAGCTATATTCATATATGGGAGCATTCTATTGTATTTACATGGATACATAAATTGTTTACTTATGCATAAATATTTTAATTATTAACATGCATATGTCTGTATGTATGTGTATGCATTTGCATGGGCATCTACGTGAATAAGTAATGGAAATTTGTACCTCAAGAAAATTGTCATTTTATCCCCTCTTGGTATGTATATATTTATTCTGCAATCGTTTGACCTTCAAAATTGCGGTCAGACGAGGTCATAACATTCCGTTTATTCGTTGTCATGCAATTTTGCTCGAAAAATTTGAAATAATTTTTTTTTAAATAAATTTTAGACATATTCAAATAAATCTTTCCCTAACAGATCTCTTCTCACTTTTTCCGCTCTTCTTTCTTTCGTTTTTTTCTTTTTTTTTTTTGGTTTTCTTTATTTAAATAAATTAAAATATGAAACGAAGAAAAAAGAAAAGAAGAAACTGTAATTGTTGAAAGACTGACCATTTGCATCATCGAAAAATTGATAATTTAAATTGGAAATCAAATTATCAAATGGTTATAATTTCGAATTAATTACCTCTATACTATTAATAATCCGAAATTGCTACAGTCATTATCTGCTTCTTCCACATTTATTGTTAATATTTGTTAGAGAATTTAAGCTTTTTTTTTATGTTTTAAAATCGATAACTTGAATAACGATAAACTGATCAATTATCCGAAAAGCCTAAAATCTAATAAACTTACTACTATTTTGAAAGAAATTTTAGACATATTCAAATAAATATGCATGTTCAAATGCTATTCAAATGCATATTTAAAATGCATTATTATCATTCCTATTATCACCTAAATTATCATCATATTTTTTAAACTGATAATTTAAATGGAAAAATTGAAAAAAAGAACAGATTATTAAACAATTGTGTTTTTCAATTAATGAACTCATAATTAAATAAACAGCAATGATCATAATGGAAATATTATTAATATGATTATCATGAGAAAGCAAACATACTGTATATAAGATGAATTTGGTAAATTTGAATATAACAGTGACAATAAATTATTATTATTAATATCATTAATTATCATTGAATGCTTCATTTTAATTACAGAAAATTAAATAATATCGATAAGAAATTCATCAATTTTTCCCATTCTTTTCTCATTCAATCTTTATGACAATAATAAGCATAATTATCCATCTAATTTTGGAGAAATGAAATGTATATAAGTAAAATTAAATTACATTTCCCATTATTATTCGTCGATTAAATGAATGAACGAATGAATGATGTTTAAAAATGACCATCATGAAAGGACAAGATATTGAAATGAATTAAATGAATAGGTAACTCATCATCATTTATCAACCTTTTCCTTTTCATCCAATATCTTTTGGACTGTTTCTGTCCATTTCGTCATTATAGCACTTTATTTCTGGTTTGATGAGGATGGTAATGATGATGATGATAATGATGATGACGATGATAATAATAATGATAACCATTTCTTTTCCGGTTATTTGTCAAGAATATAATTTTGTTGTTATTTATTAATCTATTCTTTTCCGTTGCAACAAATGTGTCGTTTGAAATGTATTCAAATAAATACATCATTTTTCGTTATAATGGCAATAATAATATTAATAATAATAATAATAATAATAATAATAATAATAATAATAATAATAATAATAATAATAATAATAATAATAATAATAATAATAATAATAATAATAATAATAATAATAATAATAATAATAATAATAATATATAATAATAATAATAATAATAATAATAATAAT
>NW_018109638.1:0-2015 GCF_000183805.2 Loa loa | reverse complement strand
TGATGATGATGATGATGATGATGATGATGATGATGATGATGATGATGATGATGATGATGATGATGATGATGATGATGATGATGATGATGATGATATGCAATCATATTTCATTCAACTTGATCTTATTCTAAAACTTGTTCTTTTTTTTTTGGTTTTATCCGTAATCTATCCATCTTTATTCATTCCAAAATTTATTCATCTTCCATCCGGTAATGATCATTGAAAACTTTTCCGTTTCAATCTTTCACGAAAATACCACTTATCATCCAATATTCTGAGTGAGAAATGGATAGTTTAGTATATCAGATGGTTTTATTATAAAATTGCATTTTCATGAAATTTCAAATTGCAGATGTTTGACAATTTTTATTTATTTACCTTCTCTCTCTCTCTCTCTCTCTCCTTCTTTCTCTCTTTCTCTCCCTCCCTCTCTCTGTCTTTCTTTTTTACTCTCTTTCTCTTTCTCCTTGAATGAATTTTCGACAGGAATGCAGACTGTTGCCTATCATCACATTGTTGATGGTCATTGGTAGCCATTTTTCATTTAATTTCAAAAATTTTTTCTTAAATTTCATGATTTTTGCACAATTTTTGTTACATATTTACTCGATTACCTAAAAATAAATTTGTTTAAAGTTATGCTTGTAATCAAAGATTAAATTTTTATTGTACTTTCAATCAAAATATAAAGATATTGAAGCTTTTTCCTTCAATTGAAGCAAACGGAAATTGAAAGATAAATCAGTAGGATAGTGTGGGTGTGCGTGTATGTGTGTGTGTATGTGTGTGTGTGTGTGTATGTGTGTGTGTGTGTGTGTGTGTGTGTATGTGTGTGTATGTGCGTGTGTGCAGAAGTATGCAGCATGCTGCTCCGTTGTGACAAATGACTTTTTGCTTCCGGTGAAAGCTGTAGAATTGTGGAAGATTCAAATTGAAATTGATGCAACATCAGTAGTCCTATTACAATTCAATTAAGCTATGATGAAAATTAAACTTTAAGATTTATTCTAATTAAGAGTTTTTTTTTTTTTTAATTATTTTCGTTCTCATTTCAAGAATTTTATTTATTAAAATAAATTCATATAGCTAATATTTCAATGCAAACCTAAGTTATATAAATGATCCGTTAATTGTTTCATTTTATAAATTTAATAAATGAAATAATATCATGTATCAAATTTATAAAATAAATTTTCAAATTTTACATACCTTAAATGATACATTATTAATTTTGATAACCATAAAGGAATGAAAATTTCATTAAATTTCGTAACAAAAGATATTTATTACTTTTGATATAAAATAACAAAAAAAAAAAAATAAATAAATGGTAAATGTTGCATTTTGATGAAAACAATCAGTCTATTTTGTTTTCAATGAATGCATGTTAATTATCAAATAAATAATGATTTAAATTATGGCAAAATATAAGAGGATAAAGGGATAAAGAGATAGTGGGAAATGAAAATGAAATGTATTGGATGAAAAGCTATATAAATTATATCATTGAAATTTTCGTAATGTATATTTATTTAGTGAAATTTTGTTAGGATGAAAGATGGATGGAAATTGAATGACTATAATAATGATTGGTACAGAATGGATAAATAAAAATATCGGTTTAAATATTTGCTGATTTCTATCTTTACTCATCTACTATAACCAATTTTTTTTCTTTTTTTTTTTCAATATTTCAATCATTTACATCATTTATGATAATAGTTGTAATTGATTGTTGATAATATTGTTTATGTTCATTATCATTTATTATTTACTGGTTTGTTGTAATACATTGGAATATTTAATGATTAGAAATGTAAATTATGAATTTGTTCATATTTATCATTCTGTTATCGTCTTTCTCGTAGTTTATTAACAATTGTTTAATTCTTTCGAATCTTATCATTTATTATTTCCCTTTTGCTCCTTATCCATCCCTTTTATTATTCCATTCAAATCATCTTTTTATCTATTAAAAAATTTCCAAATATATATATATATATATATATATATAT
>NW_018109637.1:0-2016 GCF_000183805.2 Loa loa | reverse complement strand
CAGTGAGGCAGCATTTAGAAATATTCGTTCTAGACCTAACTGTAGTACGTCCGCAATTAAGGCATACTTTGAGAAATACACGAAAAATGCGTAAGCGTCAGAAGTTACGCGGCATTTTCAGTGCTACGTCGCAGCAAATGCCAATTTATAGTCTCATCTTAACATTGGTTTTCTGATCTATTTTGTTTTCATTCTCTTTACTAACCCATATATTATAACAATAGTAATTATTGACAGAATTGACTATTTTTTTAAAATTAATTCCTGCCAAAAATCAGACTGTATATCCGATCTTTCATGATCACCCGATATTATAAGAGTTTTTCAGAAAAGGAAATTTATGAGTGTCCTTATGTCGGGTATACTTTGCGCACGAACAGTTGCAAAGAATATGTAGAACATAGGAAAACGCATGACGAACCATTTATTTACGAATGCAAAGAACCGAATTGTGGAAAAAAGTTCATTTATGGCACATCATTTAACTGTCACAAGAGTAGAAAACATCAACCAAATCAACCTAAATGTTGATGCGAAAATTGTAACAAATCATTCTGCCGTAGGGACGTCTTGAAAATACACATGAAGCAATGTTTCATAACTTCTCGTTTATTTCGCAAATTTAGCAGAATTTCAAGCATATTTTTCTATCTGCAATACAATGAGTGTTCGAATTTGCGATATGTAAATACACGACAAATTGGCGATCATCGATATTTTTGATTATGTAATTCGTTTGACGTTAATCTGATGGATGTAAGTATCTAATGAGAAGTTTGAGAAAATTTCTTATTATAATAAGGGATAAAAATGCTTCTTATCTTAATTAATATTATGATAGTGATTCTGTGTTATGATATTTAATTATCATATTACACATTTCATATTTTCAATAATCTTTCAAGTAGAAAAAAAAAGAAGAAAGTTATTTGTACGCAAACCTCACGATTCTTATTGATTTCATGGGTAAAAATGAATTGAAACAATTATTGTTTAATTCATTTTGCTTCAGATATTTTGATGCGTACATTATTTTTGCATTTTGTAAGGCCTCATCCTCAGTAATTGCTTGATTGGGCTTAAAATAAAGCTGATTAACAGTTTGGAATGTCTCATCACAAGTGATTTCTGATCGATGAGTTCTGATCAAAGCATAACAAATTTATTTCCTGTTATTACAGCTAAACGCAGGAAATATTTCAGTGCTTTAGCTATTCAATTAATTAGTGGGGAAGAAATAACCTGAAATCAGGCCAAGATGAAAGAGTAAGCCCAAAAAAAGGAATACATAAAAAGCGAATCCGATAATCTTAGCCATAAAGTTTAACAAAATCAAAATTCAAATATGTTCATCGGTTTTTTCAAGAAATACCAAAATATAATTCCGATAATTTTTTCTTTTAAATTTCATTAAATTTATTCAGTTTTCACTTCTGCTTTTGCAAAACAAAAAGCGTGATGGTGAAATTGTGATGTGTTAGATTTTTTGAAAATTTTCAATCATCAACCCTTTTCCTCAAATTCAGGAGAGGGACAATTTCATGTTCGATGATAACGATGATCCATGCCATCATGGATCACCCCTCTATAGTTGGCATCCTTCACAACGATGATTGCCTTCTTTTGTAGATAAACGAAATTGTGAAAAAAAAAACTAACTTAGCTAATATTATTTCCTTTCGATTGTTTAGCTTATAAGCAATAAATATTATTTTGAAATAAATAGTTTTGCATTTTTCCAATTAATATAAATTTTTATTATTTTGAATTAATATTTTCGAATTAATATTATAATATTAAATAATATTATTTTGAATTAATATTATCGTAAAATCTCTATATAATTATATACGTTCCGAAACTTCAATTACAAAGCACAATCATTAATATTCTGAATTTCTTAGTAATCCTTGAGAATCTTTTCCCTGATTCTTTTTGAAATCGAAAAACAGAAATACAGATTCAATTTTACTTCTCAAAAGATACATTTATGAAAAACAAACGATAGTATTACTA
>NW_018109636.1:0-2017 GCF_000183805.2 Loa loa | reverse complement strand
AAAAAAAAAAGAAATTTAACAAATACATTTGAAATTATTCGAATGTTACCATATATTGTTACATCGTTTCATGAAGTTACCGTATATTGTTACATCGTTTCATGAAGTTACCGTATATTGTCACATCGTTTCATAAAGTTTTAGAGAAATTTCTGATAATTTTCCATTAATCTCTCATTAGAAGTAAGGAGAATTTTGACATCATATCATGTAACTTAATTAATTAACTTCATTAATTGATATATGCCAAAAATATGCAAAAAGATATGTTGCAGGATAAAAAAAATAGTAAAAAATGAAACAATGGGAAACATATTTGTATGTTAAATTTCTTGAACTTAAATTTCTCAGGTAATTTTAATTATCTAAAATGATTAACCTATCAATTTCAATTTCATTATCATAGAAAATATTGTTTACAGTAGTACTAATTGCATCATTACATATCATGTATCCTATACATGCAAAAAATTTGTTCATCGTATCATATCGCTGTAAAGCCTAATGTATTTATCAGTTTATTATCATTATCAATTCTTATCATTGTCCATTTTTGAATTCTGTTGATTACTCCTTTTTCTGCTTCTTATCACAAAAGGTTTACTTGGCTCCAGCAATAACTAATGCGTTCAAAGATCGTCCAGGTGAAACATATTTGATCATTTTTTCTAGCGCAATTGTCGCATCATCACGTATAAATGCATTTGTTACATCACCGGCTTTTTGCATTAATACCAAACATACCTGAATTAAAAATATTTGAAAATGTATTACAAAAATAAGCAAAAATAGTATCTATTCTTTAAGCACCTATGGTACCAATTCAAAAATAACCTTAGGTTTATTTATCAAATTTCAATTTCATGAATTTATGAAGATAAGCTACCATCTGTTATATTGCGCTGAATTATTGCATACTTATTTAATTCGCTCAAAATTTCATTAATAATACCGATGGAAGGATTTGTGGAATAATAAATTTATTTTTGAAAAATTTGACAAAAGTTTTTCTCGAAAATTTCTGAAGAATAGTTACAGAAATATATTTTTGGTATTTTAGTAACATGAAGAAGGCTTAGTATCCATTCATTAATCTATTGATAATTACTGAAATGATAAAAAATAATCGATGCTAAGTTTTTATCTTAATGAAATCTTTTAAATTATATATTAATTAAGAAAAGAGAATGTGTACTTTTTCAATATCCGAATCCATGATTGTTTTTAAATTTTCAAATAGTGTCCCAAACGTTGAAATTGCTGCCCGTGAAACTGTTGAACGTAAATTTTTGCATTCATTTAATAGCTTCATAACAACCTGATGAATATTTCCAGCAAGTACACCTGGTGATATTTTAGTTAATGTATCGATCATTTCGATAGCACAAAGTTTTCCATTCCTTTAAAAATTAATTAAATTTACATTTTTTAAAATATACAAATTGACGGTAATAGTTGATTATTTTTTAAAATCAATTAAATTTACATTTTTTAAAAAATACAAACTGATAATAATAAGTGATTATTTGATAAAATTTTTATAAAATGTTGAAAAAGATAAGTAAAACTCAAATAATTTTATATTTGAGGAATAAATTTACAAACTTTTATTCCTAAAAATATTGATTAAAATATGAAAATGTTAGAAGAAAAAAAAAAAGGAATACCATTCTTCAGCATTTAATTTCTGTAATGCATCATTGAGCGCAAATTCGGGATTTTTTAATAGTGCTTCCATATTCTGAACATATTTCTCACGTTTTGATATACCTGTGATTGATGATGAATTCGATATGATACTTCTCATTGATGAGGAAGATTTCAATTTATCCTTCCTATTCATTTTTGATGATCCTTGACCATGCTATAATTAGTATGATAAGAAATTGTTATCACAATATCATTAAGGGACAAATATGATAATGCAACAATGATCAAGGTAATGAGTTGAGGTATATAAATACAAAGAGCTTGATGAATGAAAGTAAAGAATCTAATTAAGTCTAAATACAAAGAG
>NW_018109635.1:0-2017 GCF_000183805.2 Loa loa | reverse complement strand
TATATATATATATATATATAACTTTTTTACAGCAAATTCACTCGCTTATTCTTTTATTTTTCATTTATTCTTTTTCATTTAATTAGTTTGTGTTTTGATTTATATGCTCCTTAATGCAAATTTCTCTTTGCATTTGTGTTTTTATTCAATCTTATTCAGTATCAAGAAAAGGACGAGGAAAAAGAAAGGAAGTTTATACATATTATTGTAAAATTGTGCATTTTTTTCTTTATGTTCCATTTTCTTTTTCGAAAAATGAGCTTATATTATTTTAAAATAAATGTTACTACTATCAATGTATTACTGCTAATTTTGAGATGGGGGGAAAAAGAAAAAGTGAAAGAAAAATTAGAAATTTTCGAAATATTATTTGCATCCTCTGAATTCTCATGTGACAGTCTAATTTTATTTCGTTTTTTGCTTATAATGTTCAAAGTTCTTTGAATTATCCTGAGGTTTATTTTCATATTAATAAACAGTCATCAAATTTTCCAACAAAAAAGCGAAGCAAATTATTTCGAAACTTTTATAGCTTTTTTGTCTTTTTTTTTACCATTCATCAAGATTGCAACTATTCAGGACAAGTGTGATGGGGATGATTTTTTTATATTTTTGAATATCAAATTTTGTGCAGGTATTGATTCCCACTCGCTTTTTTTTCTAATTTTCGTGTTTCCCATCTAAATTAAGGTTTCTCACTTAATATACTCATGAAAAAGAAAACATTTCATTTGTTTTCATATTTTATTCATCATCTGATTCATATTTGTTTAGGTATATGAAGTATTGTTGATTGATGAAATTATCATAAATTATTTCGACAAACAAAAAAAGATGTGAAGAAAATGGAAATGGAAATATGATAATATATTGATTCTAAGTTTTATCATTATCATCTGTTTATTCATCCTTCTATGACAATTTTTTCCTTCTATCTCTTTAATCGTTTACTGTTAAATTATTGTTTGAATGATTGATTTATCGCTATTGATTGAAATTACATGCAGTGCTGATCATTTCCGGTTCCGGTTTTTCTCTTTTTTTGCTATGTGTCATTTTATTATTTATCAAATAAAGCAAATGAAACTTTGAGAAAAAGGCAATATATGACAAGATTATGTCGATATATGACAATGGACGGAAGACAAGTTTTTCTCCATTCGTCGTTAGGTACCTAGTTTTTTTCAAAAATTCTTTAACCTTTTTTTGTTTTCCTTCCTTCCTCATCATTTGCGACCTATCTTCGACCTATGTTTGACCTATCTTCCCCTTCTTTTCCTTAGTTCTTGCTGATCTTAAATTTAAAAAATGAAAATTTCTCCGGGAAAAAGAAGATAAAATCTACTTTTCCTTTGATCTTCGCTGATTTTCATATTTTGCTTTTTTGGAAATTTGTATTTTTGCGACCATAAATAATGCTTTTAAATATTCATAAATTGTTTGCCAACTGCACAACTGCATAAATAAATTACCATAAATGGAACGGGATAGAGACTTTATTTTGCTCTGTTTGATAAGCATAAAATGAATCCACTTTTCAATATCTTTATGGTGTAGTCTAGTTTCCGGTATTTCCTATCAAAAAAAAAAAAGTGACAATGTGATGGATGTGTCAAACAGGAATATTTGCACGAAATATTTCTAATTTGTTTACTAATGATAGTTATTGTCACTGTCAGTTTAGAATTTTGGATTTTTATGATCTTTCTTGAGTATTCTCTGCTGATAATCCCATTAGATTGAAATTGATATATACAAGAAAATTTCAGCAAACTGATGGTATTCAGTGTGTGGAAGATTCGAAAGAATCATTTTTGGTTCAAAGGAATCATTTCTGATTCAGAATCATTTCTCATTCAAATGAGTAGGTTCAGATTCCAGGAACTTGTTTCTAATTCAAGCAAATTATTTCTGATAATTGATGAGAAGAATGATTAAAAGATGAAAATCATTGGATAAGAAAAAGAATGAAATTTCTTGAAAATATTTCTCATTTGATTAATTGTCATGTTATTTT
>NW_018109634.1:0-2019 GCF_000183805.2 Loa loa | reverse complement strand
TACAAGGTTAATGAATTTAGCAGTCAGAAGAGAACGTTGAACGAAAAAGCATGAAAAGGCATATGTGGACACATATCGGTGAGAAGCCGTATGGCTATCCCACATGCAACAGAAACTTCTCTCATTTATCGATTATAAAAAACCATATGAGGACTCATACCAGTGAAAAGCCGTACAGTTGTCCAATGTGCAATAAAAGTTTCAGACAAAGACGTCATTTGCAATGTCCACGGTATTTCATGATGACAGGAATAGGCCAATCTTCAACTGTAATATATCCGCTAAAGGTTTCTTGGATAATCGCTGTTTCAAATCACAGAGGAAGAATCATGAAAGAAGCTGAAAGGCCTGTGTAAATTCCTGTCATTTAGCCATTATTTTATTAATAGTAGTGTATTCTGGTTATTATCACTGCTGTTAAATTACTGATGAAATGAAAATCCTTATATGAATTTTCCCACTCGACTATATAGAAATAAAATGGGAGTACATTTTTGGGAAGAGAAAGGCCCTTCTTAATCACAACAGTTGAATTCTCATGTCAGTTCATATGACTATCTATTCATTTTATTTATCAGTCCATATGCAAAAATCCAATTCAGCGACGATCTCATACCAATGAGCGGCTGAAAGGTTAATCTGCATTCAATGAGAGTTCCAAATTTGCAAGAGATCTGCGAAGACATATACAAACGAATCATATCACAGAAAATTAAATGTGCCTGGCTATTTTTGGTGGAATGAAATATTGGCAAAATCATTGATTCCTGTGACTGGGGTTGTTTACTAACAGGTTTTACCACATCGCTGGAGTTGTTTGTTCAGCTTAATTCTTTTATTTTCTTGTTTGATTATCACCTTGAAAAGCAGTTTTTGTGGCTATAATTAACATAATTCCTATTTAACACCAGAACCATTAGCTTTTGGAGGAACATTTGTTCACGATACTTTTGAATATTTTGAGTTATCCATGTTTCTCTAAATGTCAGTCGTCTTTGGATTTGTTCAAAGTGATCTGCTGCTTTCAGTTTTAGATGATAAATTTTGTTTGTCTCTCGAAGCGCATCAGTTCTGGGAGTGACACTGTGAAGGTGCGTCTGGATCAACTTTTGAGGTGATAAAAAACTCTAATTTTAGAACTTTTCTTTTTCCGGAAGAAATTTTGCCCACATCTTTTTTGTTCATTTTTAAGTCGATTATTAATCGTTTGATATGAATATTATTACATTATTATATGAATGTTACTATTGAATTGTTTTAATGTCTTTGATTGTCTTTTTTAATGTTTTTTTAAAAAACTTTTGAGACGATGAAAAGCTCAAATTTGTAGAACTATCCGGAAAAAATTTTCACAACACACTTTTTTTGTTAAAATAGCATTTTTAAGTCGATTATTAATCGTTTGATATGAATATAATTATTTTTGCATAAATTGTTTTTGCGTCGAAAATTATAAATCCAGTAATCAAAATAAAGCGTCATCCTTGGGCAATTTCTACATTTTTTCTACTTAAAGAGAAAAGGATTTTTTCTGAATCGTAGTATGATTTTATTATTTTCCACATACAGATTTGTCTAATCGGGTTCGCAATATATCCTGCCATTGGCGTAAATCTTAAATAAGTGCTGCATTCTTAAGAATGATTTTTTTTACGATTTAAGGATTGGTGGTAGAGAAGAGATTTAAGGTTTCTTTCAAAACGTTCATTCCAATAAATGGTTATCCGGTTGTTAAAAAAGGCACTATGTAATAACATATTATCATAGGCTTAAAGTAATAACGATAATAGTAGTAATAATAATAATAATAATAACAATAGTAGTAATAATGGCAATAATAGTAATAATAGTAATCGTAACAGTAATAAAAATAATAATAAAAATAATAATAATAATAATAATAATAATAATAATAATAATAATAATAATAATAATAATAATAATAATAATAATAATAATAATAATAATAATAATAATAATAATAATAATAATAATAATAATAATAATAATAATAATAAT
>NW_018109633.1:0-2022 GCF_000183805.2 Loa loa | reverse complement strand
AAAAATTAAATGAATGAATTTTCCCTATAGCAATAAAAATTGGTAAATTTATTTTAGTCAATATTATATTTTCGATTATGTCACCCTAGTTTTAGAATATTTCCTCTAACAATATATATATATATATGTCACCTTTTCTCGCTTTTTCTTTTTTTTGTTTTTTTTCTTTTTTTTCTTTTTTTTTTTTAAATTTTACAAGAAGATATTTTAGTTGAATAACGGAAGCATTTGAATTGATGTTGTTAAGTATGAGAAATGCTTAATCGAAAAATGCCTTTCATTTTCAATCCAAGTGGTTTATCAATCTTTGTGGCATTGAATTTAGCATTGCATACACTTTACTTTTAGCTTTCTTTCCTTTTTGTTTTGCAAAAATAATGGAAAATATTACTTTCTTTTTCTTTGTCTTTTTTCATCAATTATTCATTTCTGATTGGGTTAATTTGAAATGAATTAATACAATTGCATTCTTATTACTTGTATTTATTGTCCATTTATCTGATTTTATATTAAAAGAAAATATATATGTATATAAAAATTAAAAGAAGTTAATATTTTAACTTCTTACTTTCTTTTTTTCCCTTTTTTTTATCAATTATTCATTTCTGATTAAATTAATTTAAAATGAATTAATACAATTATATTCTTATTACTTGTATTTATTATGTATTTATCTAACCATTATTTTTTTTAAAAAAAATATATATGTATCTATAAATATTAAGTTAATTTATTAAATCAATTTAAATGAAATCAATCTATAAGAATATTCGTCATATACTGTTTGAAAAGTGTAGAGTTAATTGCTTTATTTAATATTAAATGAAATAAATGATTGCTGATTTTGTATTGTCAAAATAACCTAATGATAATAAAATGATCATAATTACATTATTATATAACTGTGCTAATTTAATATGAAATGGAAGGAACTAAATTCAAACTAAATAAGTATAAAATTTAATTGTTTGAAATTATTATGAAATTGTTAGAGTATGAAAAAAAAACAGTATTTTTTTAATCTTTTTTGTTGATAAAAGCAAATTTTGCATAAGTTATTTGAAAGATTCAGTTTTATTTTTCTCTAAGCTTTTCTTTTTTTTTTTTGTCAATTGTCAACTATTTCGAGTTTAGCCAATAGGCATAAATTTTAACTTCAACTTCATTTTTCTTTTTTTTCCCTCTTTTTTAACCTTTTATATTTATCATTTACAAATGTTAACAATCATTTCTGCTTAAGTTAAACAAATTTTTTACGAAAGTTAAATTTTTTTCTTTTTTTTTTAATAAAATTGATAACATTAAAAAAATTTTTTTTAATAAAAAATCGATAGCATTTAAAAATTTTTTTGATTAAACAATAATTATTTGCTTTATCATTTTAATATTCAATTTTTTGAAATTTTTCAAAAATCTATAATTTTTAGGATGCATTTTCATTGTTATAATTTATACAAATAAATTTTCAAAAAAAAAAAAGAAATAAATAAATGAAATGAAACGATTAAAAATTAATAATGCTCCTTTCATAAGATATGAATAAGAAATTTTATTGAAATATTTAATAAATATAAAAATTTTGTATTTTTTTTTTTGTTTTTTTCGAAAGAATTAAAAAAAAAGAAAAATGAATTTTATTCATTTTCTTTTTTATTATGCTTAATTCATAACAATAAATGTGAAAAATTCTTTTTTCGTTTTTTTTTACCGTATTATTGATTGAAAATATATATATATATATGTTTATAAATAAAAAAGATGAAATGTTAGTAGTACATATATGGTGTTGTTTTCACATATGATCATTTATCTTAAGCTTTAGCTTTTTGGGTTTTCTAGTTTTTTTTTTTTTTTTTTCTTGGCTATTATTATAACACTTGAATTGCGTATATACATGTATATATGCATGTTTGGCCAATATTTTCCTTTTTTTTTTAAGGCATTAAGTTTTTATTTTCTTTTTTGATGCTATTTAGTCTACAAATTTTTTTAAAAAATATTCCTAAATCTTTTCTATTTCCT
>NW_018109632.1:0-2023 GCF_000183805.2 Loa loa | reverse complement strand
CGAACATTTGAATATATTGGATTGGATTACTAAAAATTGGCAAAGGAAAACGATGGATTGCCTTGTTAATATGTTTTACGGCTAGAATGGTACATCTAGAAATAGTTGAGAATCTCTCTGCTAAAGCTTTCTTACTTTTACTAAGAAGATTTATTGGCCGGGTAGGATGTACCAAATTGATTTTAAGTGACAGTGTTACTCAGCTCACTAGTTTCAACTAATAAAATGTCAACTTCTTAGCAGCAAACACCTAGATCACCATGGGAAGGACGGCGTTTATGAAAAAATAATTGGATTAACAAAACAAGTAATGAGAAAGGCCATAGTTATTTTCCTTTGGAAAGTATACTTAATACTCATCCATTGACCTGCACAAATTTTGAGAACTACTCCGTTCTACGTCCTATAAATTTTATTTTACCTGATGTTGCTAATCTTACCGATTGAAGATGAAAACGTACAGAATGAAGAATTTTCCCGACATAAACACCAAAGATAAAGCTATTAAATATTGGTCAAATACTCTTAAAACCTTAGATGTATTCTGGAAGATGTCGAGAACGGAGTACTTAACTAGTCTAAGAGAACACTCTCAGCGAGAAATGACATCTCTCAAGAGGGTCGAAATTAGATCACCGTGCGAAAACGAAATAGTTGTACTCAATGAACCTGGAACACCACGATGTGGAAACTATCCAGAATAAAGGAACTTCATAAAGGAAAAAATGGAAGCTACAATAGAATTGCCTAACGGCAACGTATTGAAACGTTCGATAAACGTTTTTTATTCGTTCGAAGTTAATGATGAAATTGATCCAGAAATTGAGCAACAACAGAAGATTCCAATACGCACTCAACAAGTAAAGAAATCGAAACACAAGAACCATTTGCAACGCGTACCTGAGCATCGACCAGAAGGATGTCCAAAGTGAACATTAAGTTTGGTAATTCAAAGTTTGCTATTAATGATGGCTATATCACTACAAGTTTAGGCAAACAGTTATATAATGAAGAAAGGTTGAAAGGTTACAAAACGACAACTGGTATTTCTTTATATTAAATAGATGGAATTGTGTAGAGATATTGCCACATAATCTCACATTGACTAAGGTAGCGGTCTACACTAGACATCATGCACGAATTCCAGCAATAAGATGCAACAATATTACTCGAATGATATGTACCAAAGCCTTTCGTAGGTTATCTTTATCTGTAGTATTGTATCAAACAACCATTCAGCAATATCATCGCAAACTTGTAAATTTTTACATGAACATAAGGAAATCAATGAAATCATCATGAAATAAATAGCACCAGGTACCTGGACGACAATTAATGAATGGAATATTGTACATCATTATTTGTCGTCATCATTATAGGAGTAAAATGTCAAGCTATAGTAAATTTTGCAATCACAGAAAGTCAATTATCACTATACGATGGGAAAGGCATGGTCTCAGATCTGGGCCATGCTGAACACTGCACTATTCAAAGCGGAAGATGCAAAACCAGCAATAGTATTATTTTATGGAATATAACTGAAATTCGAAGCGTTGTCCATATCGAAAGATTGGCGTATCCACACATCTGTGGAAGTCATGTAATCACAGATGAACTTCAAACTTCACTTATTTTCAGCAACAACATTAAGACGATCATGAACACAGATTGTAAATTTACTAATCTTTATTGTATGGATGGTGATATCATTACTGATATGCGACCAAATCCCTTACATATCTATAGAATGTTTAGAGCATTACCGGCTACTTTTTTAAAAAATACAAAAGAATTGCGATATCTGGATTTCCGGATTTGCAAACATTCTGTAAAAAGCAACAAATTTATCAAATATTTATGAAATATAAAATATTCTTAACAGTTACATTTGAAGGAGTATTAATCATCAATTGCAGAAAGCTTATAACGTTATGATTACATTGCAGTCCATCTAAAACAAGCCTAAAAATAAAATAAAATATTGATTAGTTTAAGAAAGGCATATAGATATAAAATAATAAAA
>NW_018109631.1:0-2024 GCF_000183805.2 Loa loa | reverse complement strand
GCCATGACGACACAAATATTCCGTGAGGTTGTCATGATTTCATGCTAAATGTATATTATTTGTCAAATAATGAAATAGCTAATATGACATGCTATTATCAAATTTTTATGCATACACAGGCACACACACACATACACACACACACACACACACACACACACATATACACACACTAAATACACATACACATACACACACATACATGCACTCCATACACATACATGCACGCACGTGCACATATATATGTTGTTCTTTTAGCTGCTTATTTGTGCAGTATTTATTTGTGCAGTACTTATTTGTATAGCATGGTTTTATTTGTTTATTCATTTATTTATTTATACAATAGGTTTTGTACAAGCAAATAAATAAGTAAATAAGTAAAACTATTATTGATTTTTTAACTACATTCATTGACTATTGTTTTCTTCATCTTTTATTGTTTATTTGCGTAGCATTTATTTGTGTACTTATTTGTACAGCATAGTATTTATTTATTTATTTTTCTATTTATTTGTCTATTTATTTATTTGCTCATTTATTTATTTATTTACTTGTTCAATTATTTATTCGTTTATCTGTTTATTTGTTTATTTATCTATTCATTTATCTATTTATTTATTTATTCATTCATTTATTTATTTATTCACTTATTTATTTGTCTATTTGTTTGTTTATTCGTTTATCTCTTTATTTATTTGTTTATTTATTTGTTTATCCACTCATTTATTTATTTATTAGTTTGTGTAATAGTTGCCATTGTTTAATACTACATTTCATATTTCTTATTTGTATAGCATTTATGTGTATGGAATAGTTTACATGACATTATTCATGGGGATAACAAGATAAAGGTATATATCAAAAGTTATTTCCGCATCGAAATTATTTTCAAGTTATAATTTAATTGTATTTAGTGGTTGATAAGGTAAATTGATAAGTTTATGATAGTTTTTATGATTTGCAACTTGCCTATCATTATGATAATTTATGGATTTTATGGTCATTATTAGTAATTTTTTTTATTAAAAATTTTATTTTAAACAAATAATGTAAAATTTTTTTTTCTTACATTCATTTATTTTTTGAAGAAAATAAAACTTGAATTTCAATAATTTTTCTATTAATATATTTTCTATTAGTATACATTGAAATATTTAATTAAAAATTTTTTATTACAATGAAAAGATAGAAAAAAAGCCGAGAAAGTTGTATAATTTTATTGCTTAATTAAATATAAAACTAAATATCTGAATAATAATTCTATAAATGAATTTTTATGCAAATTTCATCATCTTATTAAATGTAATAAAAAATGGATGAAAAGAATAAAAAAATCATTGTTTTTTTTCTTTTTTGTTTTATTTTATTAAATCGTTGTTGCACACGTGTTTTAACGTTGCTGTACACGTGTTTTGACGTACGTTATATATAAATCACAATATGTCAAATGATAGTAAATCGCGAAGGATTAAAAAGTTGAGTGAAAAAAGAAATTTTTTTTTTTTGGAAAAGAAAAAATTAATTATAATCTTTTTATTATATTACAGATTCCTTTTATTACATGTTATTTTATATTTTATGTTCAAATGATTTAGGTAATAATTAAAATTTAACCTTTGACCTTTTTACTTATAAAGTGAAGATTTTTCAACTATAATGTTTCAAGGTTAGATTAAAATTAACTGAAACATTTTAATTACTTTAAAATAATAGCACAAAACATTAGGCTTAACAGTAATTAACCACAAATATATTTTGACTTTTTAAATTTTAATAAATAGTGGATTTTTTTTAACGATAATAACTGTCCAAAAAAAAAGATTTAAATTATTAAACATAAACCAATTAATGGATGAAATAAATAAAAACAAATAAGTAAATGAATAAATAAATATGTAAATAAATAGGTAAACAAGTAAATAAATAGGTAAACAAATGAATAAATAGGTAAACAAATGAATAAATAGGTAAACAAATGAATAAATAGGTAAACAAATGAATAAATAGGTAAACAAATGAATAAA
>NW_018109630.1:0-2025 GCF_000183805.2 Loa loa | reverse complement strand
CATATTATCGTAGCCACTTCACTCGACAATATTATTTCTTTTCCCAATTTTCTTGCTTTGCTAAAATTAGCATGCATGCTTGCGGAATGGGATGGAAGAGGAGGATTAGCTCAAGACAAATAAGCCTAGATAAGATAAACTCTCTATGCACACAAATCTTCGGGATTTTTTGAGTACTTAACAAAAAGTTTTCCCAATTTGATTCATTCTCACACCCTTCTTTTCCACTAAAGAACACGACTGTCATGTCATTTTGTGAAGGTCGAAGTAATAAAATAATAGGTTTTCAGGCATATTTTAGAGATTTTACAACACGACAAAGCATAATACAACATTAACGTAAACCCGGGAATATACATTTGTATAATCAACGCTTCTATTTTATCTGCCGGCAGCATTTCGTACTTCTGTTTTCCCAAAGAAATTTCCAATAAGGCTTAAGAAATCGCCACCAGGTACGATAACAGTACCAGGTACGATCACTGAAAATTAAATCTTGTAAAAATACCGTTTGGAAAAAGTATATTAAAACCAAAGGAATTACAACTCGGTTTTAATTTGTACCGGATGGTTGTCTTGTTGTAGTAGGAGATGGAGGTAGCTCGATACATCGCTGTTTCTCCATTTTAAAACCACACTTACACTGACAGCGACCCCTAAAGATGGAGGAAACATCATGAAAATCATCTGGAAATGCATTTATTGTGAAAGTCTTTTTCCCTCTTCCTAACTCTCATCCTCATTTTTTATTTGAAATTATAATATTTAGCATTTACCTAGATTATAAAGCATTTACCTGTAACATCCGGAATTCATTGGGCATTGTTTTTGGATGAAACAATGAGCTTCAAGTGCTACTGGCTTTAGGCAGGTTGTATCTCTGGAAAGTGCCTCCGATTCACAATCTCGTGTACAGGTTTGACTTGGATTGCGTAATGGATGCGTTACTGGATCGACAAGTGGATGAAATCCAGCCAAGCATTCACATTGTCCCTAAACAAATGCATTATTCTCTATGGAAATATCATTAGTTGGTGATAAATTCATGAAATATTCATCGTTTCTTCTTTCTTTAAAAGAGGTATCAGTAATTAGAAGGATGACTTTCTTTTTTAGCTTCGCCTTCTGCTATAAATTTTGAATCATTTCGCCAAACTTACCCTGTTGCATATCATACTTTCGCCACCACCACATTGTTCATTTGCAGTACATTGTGAGTTAAGTTGTCCGCGTGCCATACATGTACCATTAATATACAATGCTTTTGGTGCCATAGCATTACATGGTCGACGGCAGCACAATGATTGCGAAAATCCGCTATCTAAACCAATAATTTAGGTCATTTTAATTTTATTCTAAAATTTTTAAATTTTAAAACAAAATTGATTTATAAATTATGTTTTATTTTATTTCAGTGGAAAATTTAGTCCATCAAAGTTCAGAATATTATGATAAATGTATGATACAGTTATTAAGGATAATCTAAAAAGACTTTCTAAGTATTCAATAGGATAAAGTAAGATGGATGTTTGATGTAATAATAACAAAATAGTTTAATAATGGATACATAAGGGAAGTTTACCTGAAATACGATGACAAAAATGTGTATCAGATGGACAACGGATACTTGCGGTAGGATCACAAGAGTAATTAAATTCTGGTAACGTTCCTAGTGGGCATACTTTCGGACAGCAATGTCCCATAGATGATTCACCAATAGTTATGCATACCTGGAAGCACTTAACAGTAATTATATTTGAATTAATTTTACCTGGTAGTCATAGCACTAATAAGTGAATCGAAAAAAAAATGAAAATTAAATCAATAAAGACAAATGATGAATAAGTTTAGTTTTTTTACCTGTCCAAGTGGACAATCATCAGCACCATCAACGAAATTCTCTACCATATGTTGATTTGCTTTACGTATACATGCATTACCAGGAATGCCTGTAATTTGCATATTGCGAGAAAAAAAATCCCATAAAATATATTAATTGACCACAAAAAAAAAAAAAAAAGGTAA
>NW_018109629.1:0-2027 GCF_000183805.2 Loa loa | reverse complement strand
AAATTCCATGCTGTTTGAATGAAAAAGTCCAAATAAAATATGGTATACAGAGGACTTAATAATAGTATTATTAATGAATAATAATACACTAAATCTAAATGCAATAAATAGAAGCACACGAAAAAAGCATTGAAATTATTATCAAATAAAAGTAAAAAAATTCTTAAAAGCATAGAAAGCATTCTTCGCCAAATCATTCTTATTATATACAAAACTTACGTAAAAAGCATAAATTTTTTTGAAAACAATCATCTTTCAAAGCTGATAACAATAAACAATAAATATCTGCAGTGTCAAACGTGTAATAAACAAAAATGTAAACAATAAATATATAAATAAATAAGCAGCAAATATGCAAATAAACACCGAACACGGATACAAAATTAAAATAATACTGAACTTATAATAAATACAAGTGCTTTCCAAAAAACCAAATATCTGACTGCTATAGATGACACTGCATTGAAAGGAACTTATGTACTACCATAATTAATATCATTTGTTCTACCAAATGAATTAATTTAGAGATAATAAATAGATGACAACAACAAATGAAGCTGCTGATAATCTAAATGATTGATACAAAAGATTAAAAGTTTTACATTAAGCTTTGATTAAATTATTTTAATTAAAACTTTTAAGCTATTAAATAACAAAAAAAAAAAAAAAAACAACACGTAGCAACAAACCTGGTAACAACACGATCATAGATGTTTGCAGTGTCAAATACATGATAAACTGAAATGCAAGCAACAAAAAATAAACAAGTGAAATCGAACAATGAAAAAAAAGAAAATTTCAATATCTAATAACGATGCCATAAGAAAAAAAAAAAAGAAAATTTCGATATCTAATAACAACAGGATGATAGATGCTTGCAGTGTTAAACACATGATAAACTGAAATGCAAGCAACAAAAAATAAACAAGTGAAATCGAATAATGAAAAAAATTATTAAAAAATGAAAATATCGAACAATTAAGAAAAGAAAATTTCAATATCTAATAACGATACGATAATAAAAAAAGTAATACAAAATTTAATAGCAACACAATATAAAATATCATATCATAATGGCAGGTTGCCTAGTAGAAACACTGGTTAAAACTTAATTATTACATACAATACCAATATCTATTTTCTGATGAAAAGAAAAAAAAATTGAAAACAAAGATACAAAGAATAGAAAAATCTTCAACAATTACAATTAAATCAAATATTTAATAGCATCGATGTCTTCAAATATCACATCTCTTGACTACAAAAGAAAAAAAAAAGGCTGAAATAGAGAACTATATAGAAAACATTCATAATGCAATTTTTAAAAATTTTTTTGTCAATTAGCACAAATATTCATTTTTAAATACAAACGATTTGTTATATTCGATTAGTGAAATCGTAAATATCACCAACTTTCAACAATAATTTAAACGCTAAAAATGCATTTTAAAAACTAAAAGTGAAAAAATAGTCGACAAATTACTAAACGATATTGGTGAATTTTCACGTTTGGTAAACATAAAAAACCCAAATTTAAACTATTGAAATCTTATAACACGTCAGAAATAATGATGATTAAGTCTATATAAAATGAAAAAAAAATCATATCCTGAATAAAAAATAAAAGATAAAGATGAAAAACGGTCACTAATTACAACATGAAGACGAATATATCAATAAGTAAAATACATGTTACATAAATAGCAAAGGTATAAGAAAAATAAAAAAAATTACAGATACATAAAAAAACTCTAAAATCAAAATTAGAAAAAAAATACACATGAAAATCATTTCAAACATACATTACTATAATTCAACGTAGATAAAATTGCAAACACAACGACTAAAATTAGTAATTACTAAAAAGAAATGAATCCAAAGATGTTATCAAAGAGCAAAAAGTGTGAGCAACTGTATAACTAAATAAAATGGATAACTGACAATATAGCACAGATAAGTAAACAATAAGGTTAGAACATTTTTTTTTTCTTTTTTATTTCTTCTTTTTTTTATTTTTCTTTTTTTTT
>NW_018109628.1:0-2027 GCF_000183805.2 Loa loa | reverse complement strand
TAATAATAATAATAATAATAATAATAATAATAATAATATATAATAATAATAATAATAATAATAATAATAATAATAATAATAATAATAATAATAATAATAAAATAATAATAATAATAATAATAATAATAATAATAATAATAATAATAATAATAATAATAATAATAATAATAATAATAATGAATAGATGAATTAAACGAGTAGTAACAGTGAACTGAACAAAGTTTGCCCTGGAATTCGTATTTTGGAGGAAGAGAAGGAGGAAAGAAGTGAACGCTTGTTTGGATCATGTCGATGGATAAGCTATAACAGACTGAACTGTTGTTCTTTTCGCCATTCCTCTTTTTTATCAAGTAGACAATTAAGCACAAACCAACCCTATTAGATATTACGTTAAAACTGGTCATCAGTGGCCACTATTACAGATCCCTGGACTATTACTTGATACAGAAACACCTCTACCACTACCACTACTACTACCATCACTACTTTTACTTCTACTACTACTACTACTGCTGTTACTATCACTAATAACTTCATTTTTCTATTTTTTATGTTACCAGTTTTTTTGGTAACCTCGTTACCTGAATCATGTCTGATTTGTCAGCCGAACATTGTCTCCTTCCATTAAATTAATTAATTTTGAATTGGATCAAAAACGAGAAAATTATACAGTATGGTGAACTTGAAATGCTTTCGAAATATTACAGTGATAATAAAATCATCTTGTTGTGATACACAACTTTTTCCATACAATACCGGGGAAATCATCATGTAACTTCTATAATACTGTTGAAAACAACTGTACATGTAGCATTTTTCGTTTAACGTATTTAATGCAAAAATCAATACTTTGAAACATTTTCGTTATTTGAAATTATTGTTTGCTATTAAAAGCATGTGCCAAACAAATAACTCGATGTTTATCTTTCCATGTGGATGAGCAGACTGAATGCATTTTCCGAAAGTGTAAAAGATTGATCCAAATGTTCTTTACAGTGTGCTTCAATAATGTATGTCCTATTTTCTTGAGGTTCAACAATTGATATAATGATGTCAAGAAATATTGAACCGAATACGGAAGCAACAAATAAATAAACGAATCGAAAAAATTTCACCGTTCTACTCTCGTCTTCTACCAATTCCTAAGCTATAGAGCTATTCCGATCTTACTGGTTAAAAACTTCCGTTCACCTTTTGCCCATCTCTCCTCCACTCGCGTTATTCCATTCATTTCATTTTCCTTCTATCTGATTCACAATACTATTTTCAGAGGAACCATTCGAAAATTTCAGGAGTTGTAAAAATGAGAAATATTGCAAACAACCTATAATTCATATACCATTCAAATTTACTATCATGATAATGATTACTGCCAACTTCAATGATACTTGAAGCATTGTATCTTAAAGATCTAAACTGGAAATTTTTCTATGCTAGCATTTAATGATTGCTTTCAAAAAATCCCAACATCTAATAACAATCCGTGCAAGAAAATAAAAGTCTTCTTTTTATTATCCAGAACATATTATAGGAAAGGAAAAGGAATAACTTCATACAGTGATTCTTTAATTCATCAATTAACACAAACAGTACCATCACAATGGTAAGGAAGTCAAAACAACCAAATTTCGTATACTTTAAAAAGTAACATATATTTTCATATAGAAATAACATTTCTATTAAATATTTTTCGCACAGAACTATGTTTTGCGTTACAGTTACAGTATTAACTTTTGCTGAGTACCAAAACAAAATGAAGTGAAAAAAAATTCCATTCCAAAAATTTTTCACTGCTAACAAATGCGTAGATGTTTATGCTCACGTGATGATACTAAATCCGATTGGCTGGTGAAAACCATATACAATAAGCCATTCTGGTCTGCTTCCTTCTGACATAGCTGATACATGTTCATACTGTTTGAAGGCAGAAAGTTTGATCCGAATGAAGCTATAATCACCTGAAAAAATCTTTTTTCCTTCTCCAGTCTATTTCAAATTTAAAAATATTCAAAAGTATGCTTGATGCT
>NW_018109627.1:0-2030 GCF_000183805.2 Loa loa | reverse complement strand
AACCTAGATTTTAAAGTTCTATTGCCTTGTTCAATATTATTGTTTAAAGAAATACTGCATAATATCCTGTCAATAAAGAAGTTCTTTTGTTACTCTCCTACACAATAAATATCAAATATATTATTGCTGAAACTATTCAACTCAGATAATCAAAACTTTCACAAACACCAAGGAAATTAAGTAAACTCGAGAGGATTCCAATTTGTGATTCAAAAAGCGCGCTACATGTAATGAATTTACGTGCGCCACAAATATGCAAATATTGATGCATCTAAGGAAATTAATGAAATATCTTGGAGTAATGTCATCGTAACAAGCTATACATTACATGAGAAGTGAAATATTAAGCGACAGATCATTATTGTCATTTGAAGTAATATCTCTTCACCATTGTTATTCCATATCGTTTATCTTACCTTTCTTCCTATCATTAACCATTTTTCCTACTGTCATCATTACATTTTTAGTTAGTGAGTTTGATCAGGAAAAGGATACCCTCAAAGGAAAGAGCAAAGATCAAGAGTTAAGGAAAACGGGGAATACTTTAGCTGAACAGGTTGTTTCGGAATTTCACATATTTCTATAGATTTTGGCTTAACGATTCTGTTGGTAATGTTGCTCTTACATAGAGCATTATGCTTTTTTGGTTTACCATATTTGTTGAAAAAATCTGTTCATTAACAATGAATAGCAATGAAATTAGCAATTAGCAATGAAATAGTATGAATAGCAGGAAATACTGGGGAAATAGTTCCAAAGTTTTTGTTCTGTTTTAACACACGCAGTCCTACACTTTAGCATTTTTGGTAAGAAGTTTCAAACAATTCTGAAGATGTGAGTTTAGAATTATTACACTTGAAGAAAATTCATGCTGTTAAATTCCTTATTTATCACGATATTTCAATAATTCAACAAGTGATTGACATCGAAATTAGTCAATTATTAAAACATTGATTTATTTTTGGTTTCTTGTTTCAATCCATGTGTTATTGATTAGCATAGGTACAACAAACTATGACGAAGCAGTGGATGACTTTAATGTCGATAAGTTATGCCGCAATGACGATAACTTCTGCCGCAACTTGTACCCTACCTTAGATATATTTTTATCATTGATTCAGATCACAAACTATTTAATAACTTGATATGAAACAAAACGCCAAGCAAAGCTTTGCATAATTTTTAAGGTTTAAAGTCTGTACAATGATACAAAGGCATTTGGAGAAAATGAAACAATTATCCATAATAATAGTAGTAATAGGGAGGATAACCGTAGGAATAAGGAGAGTAACCGAAGTATGGATAATAATAACCATATGGAGAAGAATATGGGGAGCCTCTACCATAAGCTGACTCCAGTAATGAAGCCAATAAAAAAGTTGCAAGCAAATCTGAGCTAGGAAAAGCTTGAGGAGCTTGAGGAGCTTGAGCAGGTTGTTCAGTTTGATTACTTCTCTGACCAACACCAAAAACCAGCTGTCCTGCGTTACCATTGTCGAACACATTCTTAAAATTTAAAAAAAAAAAAAACTAGAGAAAGTTGATGCTTAAATGAACACTAACGCTTAATACCTTAATGTAATATTGACACTTTATGATTTGAAACTAATAAGAAGCATGAAACTTACGTTGCCTCCTATTCTCATGTTGTCAGTTAAAGTAACAGGATTAAATGCCACCGCCTGTGCATCCGTTTCAGTAACTGATAATACTACACTGAAAGTGAAAGAATACATTAGCAGATATGTATACTTAATGAATAATACAATAACAGCAAACACTTTAGCTTACATTATCGTTAAAGCAACCAAATATTTGATGATAACGAGTGACAGCATAATAAGGAATCCAAATACCTGCAACATGATCAGCAGTGTACAGTTGTACATTACAATATTGCTCGCATCTTGACTGGGTTCCAGTTGAAGGAAATATTTGTAGATGTCGGAAGATGAGTCTGCTTGTGAGTAAACCTGGAGGGCTATTTCTGTCAAGATTACAAATGATCACAAGTCATTAGATTAGATGTT
>NW_018109626.1:0-2031 GCF_000183805.2 Loa loa | reverse complement strand
AATTATATAACAATATATATAGTAATATATATAATAATATATATAATATTATATATAATAATATGTAAATAATATATAAATAATATATATAATAATATACATAGTAATATATATAATATATACATATATTATATATATGAATGATGACATATATATATATAGTAATGCATATATAATGATGTATATTTTATAATATATATATATATATATATAATGTATGTAATAATTTAAAATAATATACATGTAATGTATGTATTGCCTCGTTCCATCGTTCGTATTAGTAATAGATGATAAGTTTGCATCGTTTGGTTCATTAAAAAAAGAAATTTTTTATCCTCGCAATTCACTAATTTTGTTTTTCTAAGTTACTTCAAAATAATAAAATATGCTTGCAAAGAATGGTTGCAACTTTTTTGTATACCAAAAAAATTTGTAGTACTTTAAAATATGAAAGGTTTGGAGATTATATTTGTTTACATTACTAGCAGGATAAATTTAAATAGTAAAAAGATTATATTTCGAATGAAATTTATTGCATCAGTATGCTAACATAAGTAAAAGTGATTTTTGGTTTCGTAACAACTTTACAACAGGTGTCACGAATATATTTTACTTCTGGATCATTCAGAAGAAAAAATACAAGAGGCATCTGCACTGCATGGGTTTTTTTCCCTTTTTTTTGGGAGGGAAGGTCAGAGTTTAGATCGGAACTTTAACATATTTGCTTTTTATTTTTGGGTGGGGGAGGATAGAAAGTTAAACAAAGTTCTATTCTAACTCATATACTTTTTCCCCTTTACCCTTTTCTTTGATAATTAATGAAAATATTAATTTTATGCTCAGATCAACCGTGTATTAGAAGGTCATTAATTTTTAGTCTGAAGTATTGGAAAAATATACGTGATTTCTTGTTTACATATGTTCTTATGGCATGAAATTTATCCTTAATAAAAATATATGAATATTTTATGGATATTTAACGTCATAGGAAAAAATTCCTTGGTAATTAAATCTCCATCTTACGTATCATTTATCACATAAATATGTGTTAATTTATCGTATTGTGATGGAGAAGGAAGAAAAATCTTGATGAAATAGCAAATGTTAAAAAGATTATTGTAAAAGGAAGATAAGAAAAAATGATATTAAAGAGAGAGGGAGAGAGAGAGAGAGAAAAATTCGAAATTTCGACCTAATAGAAGTTTGAAAAATATACCCACTGTAACTTCCTGTACTTCTAAGTGATGAGTCATGAAGAATGTAATTGTAATAGCAGATAATATCTAGCAATGGTAATAAAAAGTGCCAATAATAATGATGAAAGTACAAGAGTTCAAAAAAAAAACGACACATGGTTGTTTTTTTTTCTTTTGTTTTCCCGCTTTACCGCGATATTCTTTCAGTATTGTGTTTACATTATTACAATTCCATCACACTCAATTTCATCAATCCCGTAAATTTTAATCATGTTAATTAATGATTGCACTGTCATCACACAATTGTTTCTTCTTATTTCGTTCTTTTCACCAATCATTTCACTAAACGGTTTTCTTCATCAGTTACTTTTTCTGTTGTTAACTTCGTTTTATTTTATTTAAGAAAAAAAAACTTTTAATAAATCTATTCTTATCAGAATTATATATAGCATCCATGAGTTAAATTCATTATAAGTGTATTATTCAAGTGTTTATCATTTTAAATCGACTTTTTTTTTGTATGCATAATATATTGTTTGAATTTATTTGTTATACAGCAGCATAAAAGAGTGTATAATATGCTGAATGCGTCATTTAGCATTTTCAAAAATTGATTCCATATCGCAATCTAATTGTTATATTTGTCGAATGTTTGATCGTATATCATGCTATTAACATGGGGAGTATTACCTTTCAAAATTAGATATTTAGAAAAGACTTTTTCCCTTTTAGAATTTGCTTTATTGAAATGCTAATGTGGAATTTTATCTTCAATCTCAATTTAAGAAATAAGTAAGAATTTTTTTTGTTTTCGTTTTTTTTTTTTTNTTTTTTA
>NW_018109625.1:0-2031 GCF_000183805.2 Loa loa | reverse complement strand
TGTATTAATCTTTTGTATTGATTTTATTTTTTGTATTAATTTATTATATTAATTTTCTTTCCTTTTGTATTAATATTAATCGCTTTCGTTGAAATCAAGGAGATGACCAGTGTTTATATCGTCTAGTGGTCACTCTCCAAATCATCGAAATGACTCGTTGCTATGCTAAATGATTATTCTTTTTTTTCCCCTCTCTCTAAATTCATGCATAAATGAAATTAGTATTATTATTTTCATACTAAATATTCCGAAGTTTACTCATCAATCCAACGAGAATAACGCATTATTATGTTTCAGTGGTCACTTCCTAAATCAACGAGATGACCACTATTTTCACATATATCACAAATTACTAGTTCATTACTTGTCCGGTTAGACTTTGTAAATTCAATCAAAAACTATGGCCATGGTTATTTATACTTCTATGACAATGTCGTATCGTCACAATCCTACGACAACCACTTCATGATTTATCCATGATTTTTTGTTACAAAACATATCGTAACCCATAGCTTTCCGCTAAAATGATTACGATCATTTACACTACCCTATACAAATTATTTTACAGATATTAAATTACAGAAGAAAAAATACTGCTACCGAACAAAATTGCCACGTAACATTAGATTCTTAGAAGAATTGTTTATCTCAAAATTGTTAGCTTAGGTTTTTTTTTTTGTTGAATTTAAAAAATCAACAAATCATTATCAAAATGATTTTAGAAAAAGCCAAAATTAAAAATCTCTTCCAAAAAAAAAGTAATATGGCAAATATTTTCTGTTTTATGTAATTAAATTTTATTAGTTTGCTTGCCTTTTTTTTTTTATTTCCTTTGTCCAATTTTTTCTTTTTTGTTTCATAAGAACATGCAAATATCATTTATTATTTGTTATTTTGATATATTTATGATTGCTTCATTTAATTTTTATAATTTACTAATATTTCTCGATTATTCGTAGCTTTAATTCATTTTACAAAAATTTTTCGAACATTTCCAGTTTGCAAAATTTATTAAATAATTATATTGTTAAAACATATTAATTTATTAATATATCAGAATATGTATCAGAATGGCTATTACTTAAATGACGACAAAATAGGAAGAAAATAATTAAGCAAACGAATACAATTAGCAAAATTGGTAGAATAATAGGCTAAATTAAGCCATTTCTTTTGAGTAATTTTTGCATTTTTGTCAAAAATAATTCATTCAACTGGAAATATTGAAAATAAAATAATTAAAATCATTGAAAATTCCATTGATAAATGTTAAATAACTGTGTTATTATACATTTATTTTTAATTTATTAAATAATTATATTATTAAACAAATTTTATTACTCTTACAATATGGAAACGTAAATCCAAAACGTATAAACCAATATGTAAACGTAAATCTAAGCGTGTAAACACAAACCCATACAAAAACGTAAACTCATATACGTAAACTTAAACCAACCCGTGTAAATATAAATCAGATCAACTGAGTGATATTTGATAACTCTATACAAGAAATGTTACGCAATTTTGATGATATTGCTTAACAATAATTTGTTGTAATTTTTTTTCTCATTATATTTACATATTTTACTAATTTGTAAAATAAATTAACTAAAGTTGAAAAGTTTCTTTTTTTACCTTTTTTTTTCTTGCAATTTTTTAGCCTAAATTAAGAGAAAACCAGGAAAAAAAAGCAAAGAAAACATTGATGGAAACATTTGTACTTATGAAAAATTCAATTTCGTATTATTTTCTTCCAAATTTATGGTAAAAAAAATTTTGTTTTTGAAAAATTATATATTTTAAGTTTTCTTTACAAGTTATTAGTATGAAAATAATTACTGTTTTGCATAAAATAATTAATTAATTACTACAAATGAAGAAATAAAGTGAGAGAAAGAATAATTGGCAATTTATTGAAAAATCAAAATTCCTTTTTCGATTTTCTTGTTAATTACATCAATATCTTAATCGGATACGACTTTAATAGATATTCAATCTTACATGAAATATGCAAATTCAATCATTAGC
>NW_018109624.1:0-2032 GCF_000183805.2 Loa loa | reverse complement strand
TTTTTTTTTTATTTTGAATTATTTGTATGTATAATTCAGAAAATTTAAAATTTTATCATTTATTACATATTTCTTTTCCTATTCTTATTTTTGAAATTTCTAAAATTTGATTGAAATTTTGCATAATTTTTTTCCGACTCTCATTCTCATTTCATTCATTTTCATCAAAATTTTGATTTCTTTTCGATGAAATTTTGTAATTTAAAACTTTAAAAATGAAAAAAGCAAATATTTATTTGGATAATTTAATTTTTAAGATTTTTCTAATTATATTTTAACACAAATCAAAGTTTTTGTTTTTTCGTTTTTTGATGATTTCGTTGATAATATTTTGATAAAAATAATCCCTCATTTAATAACCATATTGGTTAAGATAAAATAAAAATGGAAGTGATAACTATCAATCTCATTTAAAGTATTCGATAATTTATTAAAATTTATCATAAATAATAAATTTTGAAAAAAAAAAAAGAAAAGAGAAAATACAATCAGAATTGTTTAGCCTAATTTTAGCGTGTCATTGGGGCGGGCAATTCCATGTGAAAGTTTTTGAAAATAATAAATAAATTTTTTTTTCTTTTGCTTTAATATATTGCCCTTTTTCTTTTTTTATATTTTGTCACAGCAATTGTCTCCTTAAAAATGATTTAAGATGGCATTTAAAAAAAAAAAATGAATAAATTTTAATTTTTTCTTTCCAAATTTTAATACATATATTTTTCTGAGAGTAATTTTTACATAAAATAATTACACTGAGTGAAATTTTTTATTGAAATTTTTTACAAAATTATGAAATCATATTCCGGTAAATTAATTCCATTAAATAATTAGTACAAATGAGTTGGATTATTAATCGATAAGTTTAAATTATATGATATGAGTAATAAAAACTTCTAACTAATATTTAATTTTTTTTTTTTATCGCAGTTTTGTTGTTTCAATTAAAAACAATCGTAAAATGAAATTTTATTAATGAAAATTTTATTTTATAAAATGAAATTATAAAAAAATTTCTTTTCCAATTCAATAAAATATAATTGTAATATTTTATACTGTCTTAAAGTTACATTGAAAATTTTTTAAAAATTTTTTTTTTATTTTCATTTTTTTTTTTTTTCAAACTATATCTGATAGATAATTATTGGATCAATAAATAGGGAAAAGAATGATAGATGGGATTGATGGAAATCAATGTGAGAGCATTACGGAATGTATCTACTACAATTTCATCAAATATACTGTAGGAAAAAAAAAAAATAAAATCATGTGTAATTGAGTGAATTCAGTATACCTTACTTATTTTCCATTTGAAAATAAAATGAAATTTCAAATTACCTTTACGAAGTCTATACTACAGGTGATTACAGCAGGGAGGGAAAGGGGAGAGGTGAAAAGAGGAAGGGAATGTAATTATCATTAATTGATATAATTTCAAATTTATACTTTACCAGTTAATATTATTCAATTTTCTAATGGAAAATAAAATTTCTAATTATTTATTCAATGTTTAGATTACATTTAGGAGGTAAAAAAGCATAATTATCATATATTTTGTTTATTTTTATATTTCATTTATTTATTTAAATTCCTATTTCGTTTTCTTTTCTTTTTTTGAAATTTTTATTGACAAAATAAAAATATCAAACAATGATATTATTTGATTTATATAACTTTTACGATCATTGGTATCAGATAACTTTACAATCACTTTTTGCATTAAAAAAAAAAAAAAAAGAAATGATTCAATATTTGTGCAAGATGAAATGAAGATGAAGAAGAGGGGAAGAAAGAGGAAGAGGAAGAGGAAAGAAGAAAAAGAGAAAAGAGATAATTTTAAAAATTTATCATAAAAATTTTCAGATTTTCAAGAGGAATATATACGCTATGTTATATGAAAATTAATTGTTTATTATTATTATTAATATTGTTATTATTATTATTATTATTATTATTATTATTATTATTATTATTATTATTATTATTATTATTATTATTATTATTATTATTATTATTATTATTATTATTATTATTA
>NW_018109623.1:0-2036 GCF_000183805.2 Loa loa | reverse complement strand
AGATCTGTTAATAAGAAAGAAAGAAAGAAAGACCTTCTAAAATGGGATTGATCAGAACTTTGAACCTCAGTAACTCTAGCCTGATGAAAAGGTGATGAGATGAAGCGTTTCATATCGCACCCGCCATTAGGTGTTCCTTTGTTGACGGAGAACATCAAACCAGTAATTAGTTCACGATGACGTGACGTTTCTGTATATGTCTAATTGGGCAAATTAGCAGTTTCATTAGCATCCATTGGAGTGTGGTGTCATTTGTCATCTTTATGCAGTACATTTTACGTAAAGACTGTGGTCTTTATAATTATTATGAAGTAATTACTCCTTGAAATCAATGTGAGATGAAGTGATTACTCTTTAAAATTAATACGAAACGAAGTAATTCTTAGAATTAATACGAAACAAATTAATTAGTCCTTAAAATTTATTTAAGATGTTAATTTCATATCAATCCTTAAAATTAGTATGAAATATTATTTTCATATTATTTCTTAAAATTAGTACGAAGTATTATTTCCATATTAATCCTTGAAATTAATGTAAAATGAAGTAATCACTCCTTAAAATTAATATGGAATGAAGTAATAAATTATGTGCAAAGCTATAGTATTTTTTCTTCTTTTTGTGACATTTCGATATCATTATGCTGAGGATATTTCTTCTATGAGGGTTAAGATATAGACAGTCTGTCAGATTCGTGCAAATTTCACGCATCAGCATAAGCTTCACACTACTTGGATTGTTTTCGTTTATTCAAATCATACAATTATAATCGATGGCGCGTAATACATTCTCAAAGACTGATTCTGAGGACATGACACAAATAACTGCGGCATTCAAAGCTTGACTGGAAACCTTGGTGGATGTTCCATCAGTCGATTTTTTCGGATATAGATTTACTTTCAATTATAATTAATTTCTCTGCATTAAATAATTGTAAGGCAAGTTTGGATGAACGATGAACGATCAAACAGACTGGAACGAAACGATTCGAATGCGACAAATTGGTAGGTATTGTGTAGTCTGTTTTACATTCAATCCACTATCTGCCACTTTTTGGAATTTTGAGCTGAAATGCTTGAACACGGAAATATCGTCACATATGCATTAGAATGCTTGTGACGCAACAGATTTTCAATCGCAAGCGAAATATAATCGTTTTGATTGATGTCTAATTCATACTTATGATATTAGTCATTAATCCGTAAACTTTAACTTGAACGCTCCGTATATAGTGTCATGAAAATGAGTGACCGTGATAATTTACACGAAGCAAGCAATCATTTGTGGCGAGAAACACTTTTTTCAGTGTTGTAATTTCCATTCGGTCTTTTTTCAGCTTCTTTGAAACAATTGTTAAATCTCAATCAACCGTTGCCAACGTCGATGGCTGTGGAACCGGTCTGGAAAATACTTATTTTAGATCGTTACGGGCAGGATATCATATCTCCGTTGCTAACGATCAAACAACTGAGGGACCTGGGAATCACTTTGCACTTGTAATTCATTGTTGTAATTTATTAATTGTTTGTGGTTATTAATCGTAAACAGATGTCGCTTACGACCGAATCAAATCTTATCCTCTTCCTTCGGTGCAGACATTTTTCAACTTAGCATCAAGTGACTTGTTTTGCTAGAAATTTCTGTTTATGACTTAATTATGTGATAAGCTTTTGCAGACTTCTCAACAGCCATCGTGAAATCTTGCCCGATGTGCCTGCTGTATATTTCGTTTCACCCACCGACGAAAACATTAAAATAATTTGTGATGACCTCAACAAAGTACGTAAAGAGATGTTTAGTGTTTTGGGCTTCAGATTTTAATGTAACATTATTATGACTGATTTTTAGATTACTCAAATTCTAAATTTCGATGTATGTTTTTTAATAGGAAGAATGAATTGCGATTGCTCTGACTTTGCTTTGTAATTTTTTTAGTGTGTTTTAGATTTTAATGACCATGGAATACGGCTATTTGTGTCAGTGTCACAGAAACATTTTTTGATTGCTACTCTTTATTGATAATGTAGACAATATTT
>NW_018109622.1:0-2038 GCF_000183805.2 Loa loa | reverse complement strand
CATTTATTAATGAAACGCAATTAGATCAAAGCTCAGAAACCAGTTAATTTTGAATGACAAACGATTACGCAAACATACTTCTTTAGGAGATGAAAATCGGGCTGTCTTTGGTGAGGAATTCATGGTTTCGTCTTGTTGCTAAATTAAGATATACTATTCTTCTTCCGGAAAAGATAGTTTCTTTCATTTTATCCAATTGAAGGATGAAATTGGCACTTTCATGATTGTAGGATATTTATTAATCTCTCCCTCTCTGATCCGTCTGCATTTTTAGTTTTCTCATTTCATATTTCAAATTTCTCATTTCTGATATTTTTAATTCCTTCGTTCTGTCCATCATGGCCTAATAAATACATATTAATTGGTTAATAAATACATATTTATCTTTCATGAATGCACAAAGTGTCGCATGCATTTCTAATTTAGCAACTCGTTAAAAAAAAGCAGTCAATCATTCGTCCTTTTTGTTCTTTCTCTCTTCACACGCCAATTAAACGAAAACTGTTTTGACAAATTGAATGACACTGAAATTCTAAATTCCGGCTTCACAGTAACTTCGACCAATGAGAACTGCCTCAGAAGCAATACGTTTGACTGGTTTAAATAACGATGACCGGAATGAAATTCTGTTCAGATATGTTAATTTCAGGAACAAATGCGGTGCACATGCATAATGCTATGTATCAGTTCCGCCCCATACAATGTAACAAACAACCGGCATGGCATATTTTAACAAGAATCGGAATTTAAAACATTACGAATAATGGCACAGATGAGGTTAAACATCTGCATCCATGTAGATAATGTTGGCTTAATTTGCGGTCAACCGGCTTGACATTCTGCAGATTCGCTGAGTCTGATTCTCTTCCATGATGGTTTATTTGACCATAAACCATCGTTCCTCATGGCCGATCTTCTAGGTATTTTGTCCTGAAAAACCGAACTGTTTCATCCATACGCATAATGGTTACCAGTCCTGAAATTCTTGATTTCCCATCATCTGGTGTTGTGTACTGCAATGCACCGATCTGAATCGCTTTCATTTAATTGGAAGAACCGGAACGAACAAGTGCAGCCACCCGATCGGTCTGGTGAATGATAAACAATTAACGATCATTTTACAGACGATCAGGTTGCTGCTAATACTTGTGGTTCGTGTAAACGTGGAAGAGGATAACTATGTTATAAATCCACATCCTCAACTTTGTAGTTATGAAGTTGAGGGTTCGGTTCGGATAATTTGCACCCATTAATGGTAGATTGTTGGCATTACGATAAAATTTCGGAACCGGAAACGAAATTTCATTCGGCCCTCAATCTTTTGAAATCCATAATCTTATGGTACTGACGGCCCTGAATTTCTAGAGCACTGTCATCGGATGAGTAGCTAACAGATCTTTTCTAATGAACATGAGTCTTTATAGGTGATGATTTGAAGAATCTCGATTATTTGGAGATATGCTTATAAGACGGATAGATGGCTATTCCATCGTAAATTCCGGACTATAAATGTTTGAAAGTTTTAAAACGAAGGTATCTTCCGTGCCGTAATTGAGAAAATTAGAAATTCTGCCAATTAGTCGGAACATAAATATATGAAGTAACATACATATCGAATGACGAAAATACTAGAAAGATGATCCTTTTATAGCGAATTGTCGGAGAGTTTGTCACAAGGCGCGATATCTCTTGCCCTGCCGGATTAAACGTACTAGAATGTTCCTCAATGGTCAATACCCGGAATACTCTGCAAAGAATGATCTTTCCTTATATACTGGGATCACTTGTAAAATGAAGTGCAAAAAGCGATATTTGCCTTTCCCGCGAATGCGATCCTTTTCATTATTCTTCGTGATGACAGCCGAATTATTTTTTCTCACACTTCCTATCATATTTAACAACTCGAACCTAAAAACCTTTGATTCGACCTATTAGGATAATGTTCCATACTACTTGCTATTATTTATTATTATTTGCTATTATTTACTTGCTATTATTCCATACTACTTGCTATTATTTTGTTTCCATACTACTTGCT
>NW_018109621.1:0-2039 GCF_000183805.2 Loa loa | reverse complement strand
TTTTTTTTTTTTAGCCAAAAACTAAGTTGTCGTAATTTTTTTTTTATGTTAGGTAAAACATATTTAATCAAGACTATCCTATTTTCATAAAAATAAAATTAGTAAAAATTTTTTTTTAAGCAAAAAAGTTTTAAATAAGATTTTAACGAAGGTCATAATTTAATAAACGAAATTATTGGAATGTTTCAAAGTTTTACAAATTCTACAAATTATTCTTTCATTTCCAAATATTTTCAAATTTTTTTTTTCATTCTTTCAAAAAAATTTAAAACATTATTTTATGAATAATAAAGATTGAAAATGACAGATAAGAATTTTATTTCAATTAAATTGTACGTTCTCACTTTTCCTCTTCCTTTTCTTTTTTTTCTTCACTTTTTTTTCTGTTGTCAAATTTTATTTCGTCACCAAAATTTTTCCATTTGTTATTGTATTTTTTTTTTTTTTGTAAAATTCTTTTAATTTTTTTTTTTAATTTGCATATATCCTTCTTCCGTTTCTTTTTTTTCTTTTTTCTTCCTTTTTTTTAAAAAATATTGCTTTTGTGAGTCTTTTTTTTTTTTTTTTTTTGTTTTTGACTTGACAATTTTCAAGGTATTTGAACAGGTAAACAAATAGAAAGAAGAAATTTTACAATGAATTTATGTAAAAAAAAATCTGAAAGAAATATTTTTAATTATTAACAATTAGCATATACACATACACACATACATACGTATACATATTTGCAGATATATACATACACATGCACTCACATACACATATGTATATGCAACAATATACATATATATATACAACATGCATAAACATATACATACATATATACATTCATCCATGTATACATACATATATATATATATATATATATATATGTATATATACATATAAACATACACATACATATACATGCATATATGCATAAATACATACATGCATACATGTATATATGTGTACATACATACACATATATATATACATACATACATACACACATGCACACATGCATACATATATACATGCACACATGCATACATATATACATGCACACATACATACATACATATACACATACATACATAGATACGCATATACATACATACCTATACACATACATACATAACATATATATATACACATATATACATACTACATACATATACACATACATACATACATACATACATACATACATACATACATACATACATACATACATATATACATACATACATGGATACGCATATACATACATACCTATGCACATACATACATAATATATACATATATACATATATACTACATACATGTACATATACATACATACATACATACATACATGTGCATACGCACATATATACACACATACACATACATCTGCATACATATAAATACATATTTTCAACAATCGCTGAATTTTGACTGAACATACATACACATATACATATATGCATACCCATATATACACACATGCACATACATACATACAAATACATAATTGCCTTTATTTAATTAAGCTAATTACGATGTTTTTGTTTATTTAAATTAATTACGATAAATACTAAGAAAATTTCAGTAATGCTATATGTAAGGAAACGAGATGAACAAATTTATACGCCATTGCATATTATACCTCCATCATTAAGTGGTCTTATACAAGCAGTTGTTGAAAAATTTGGCGTTGAAAGTGAAAAGGTAAATAAATTATTATTTTATTTCATATTCTTCAAATTTTTAATCATTAATATTTTCATCAATCATTGAACTTTGATCTTTCATTTTATTTTAAAATAACAAAAAAAAATCGAAAATTTTCTTCTTTTATGATTAAATATGACAGTTATTTAGAAAAAACAAAAAAAAATATGTAAAAATTTTTTTGTAAAGTTTTAATACCAAAATTATTTTTTGTAGAATTTATTATTAAAATTCAATCATTAATATTTTCATCAATCATTGAACTTTGATCTTTCATTTTATTTTAAAATAACAAAAAAAAATCGAAATTTTTCTTCTTTTATGATTAAATATGACAGTTATTT
>NW_018109620.1:0-2040 GCF_000183805.2 Loa loa | reverse complement strand
AATTATTATTATTATTATTATTATTATTATTATTATTATTATTATTACTTATTATTATTATTATTATTATTATTATTATTATTGTTATTATTATTATTATTATTATTATTATTATTATTATTATTATTATTATTATTATTATTATTATTATTATTATTATTATTTTTGTTGTAATATTTTAATAAATAATTATAATCATCACGCATATGATAATTCATTATCAATTTATTAATTCACTCATTTATATTTTTACTAATTCTTTAATTGTCGATTGTTTATCCCTAACTTTTTAATTAAATTATAATAAAATTTTGATTATTTTTCATCATACTTTTTTCTACAAATATTTTTAAAGCAAAGACATTAAAAATGGAAATTAGCCGAAAGATATAATGAATGCAGCTCATGCCATACATAATTGCCATACATAATAAATACTCATGCGTCAGCTCATACGTCATCCTTTCTTGCACCCTCGTCAATTAATAAGTCATTCTTTGCAGTATGCACGTCAGTTTATGTGCGTCATTCTTTTAGTGTGTACGTCAATATATGCGTCATTCCTTGCAAATGCACATCAATTCAGACGTCATTCCTTACGGTATGCATGTAATTTATGCGTCATTCATTGTACCTGCGCAAGAAGGTGATAATTTTAGTTTATATACATCAAATTGACGCAAACCACGTGGTGATATCTAAAAATCATATTGTTTGTTTGTATTGATGCTATAAATGCTGCAAAATATGTCAATGATATTAAGAAAAAATTAATTTCTGGATTTTACTATACAAATTCAATAAAAGCAAACGGTAAGAGCAAATTTTAGTTTGCAATCACTCGAACATTGACTCAAGTTTTATTCAATCGTTTCAAAAATGTAGAATTGAATTAAAGTTTAATTAATTATTGATATTATTAATCTTTAATTTGATGAAGATTTAATCTAAAACTAAATTTTTCAATCTAACAAAAGCTTTAACGTTTAATTTCTTGCACCCAATAATTCAAATTACAAATTGTCTATCAAAAATTGAACAAAAAAAAAAAAAGTAGAAAGAATCAGTTTTTCAAAATGTGAATTCATGCATGAAATCGATGAAATTGAATAAATGATTGGACAAAAAAAATTAACTTTATAATTTTACAAAAAGAATTATAATGCGTTGGCAAAAAAATAAATTTTTGCATTCTAAAAATAAATATAAAATTAATGTATGTTCACATTTAAATAGAATATTGCTGTTTTTTGCAGGTAAAGTTGTCATTCAAATACTATTTGAAATTTGAATTTTAATCACATTTTTTAATAATTTGACTGAAAAATCGTTTAATTTACTTGGAATTAGGTGAACAATAGGGCAGATACAAAAATGGTGATAATTGTGGAAAGGTATTGGTGAAGAATTGGTGATGAAGAAATGATAGATGGATGAAAAAATCAAACAATCCCTGCAAATTCAGCGAAATCATGTTTTATGGGACGTTTTCAACAACAATTTCAATTTGTCACCTTGCGATCTTACATATTAATTAAAATAGTAAATATTAACTGTATAAATAAATAATTAACGGAAATCAATTATATGATAGAATTAATACCAAACAATCAAAAGGGAACATCCAGAGCATACGACTCACACAGATGAGAAATGTTCAAATCCGAAATATCCAAGGAAGATTTCGTTACGCCACCGAGGTTCACATATGAAGATTCATACCGGTAAGAGGCCGTTCTCTTGCCAGAATTGCGCGGCAAATTTTACCACATCAGGGAGTCTGCGCAGACATACAGTGATTCATACCGGTAAGAGACCGTTCTCCTGTTCGGAATGCACAATGAATTTCACCCGGGTAAAGTATCTAAATGAACATATTGGGATTCATATCGGTAGGAGGCCGTTTTCTTGTCCGAAATGCAGGCAAATTTCACATTGTCAGGGAATCTGCATAGACATATGAGGATTCATGATAATGATAGGCCAGATTCAACTGCATTGAGTGCGACAAAGCTTTCTTGTCGAAATCCTATTTGGAAA
>NW_018109619.1:0-2040 GCF_000183805.2 Loa loa | reverse complement strand
AATAATAATAATAATAATAATAATAATAATAATAATAACTAATAATAATAATAATAATAATAATAATAATAAAATAATAATAATAATAATAATAATAATAATAATAATAATAATAATAATAATAATAATAATAATAATAATAATAATAATAATAATAATAATAATAACAATAATAATTTATAATAATTAAAAAGGAATTCAAAAATAGATTAGGTGAAATGGCTAACGATATTAATTAGTAAAAATTATCACTTATTACTATGTGTGTTTTCCTCTTTGTTCTTCTCCTCCTCCTTCTATTCTTCCTTTTTCCTCCTTCTCTTCTATTTTTTCCCATCCTCCTCTTCCTCTTCCTCTTGCAACATGAATTATTGCTAAAAAAAATTTGAAAATATATAAAATTAAATGTGGTTATTATTAATTTATAGAAATTTTCGTTAATACTTTTACTATTTATTAACTCTTCCTTCTTCTCTTTTTATTATTCCTCTTCCTCTTCCTTTTCTCTTTTCCTTTTCCTCCTTTTCTTTTCCTTCTCTTCCTTTTGCAATTTGTCTACGAACCGCTTTAATTTGTTGCTAATTTTGTATCACCGCTTATTTTCCATAAGTAATGGTTTAAATTTTTGTTAATATTTTCTGTTATGTTTTTTATTCCATTGTAATATAATTATTAGTTAATTAGCAATTAATTGGAAATTAAAAAATGATATAATTTTCTATTTTTTTTTATTGCAATCAAAAATAATTTCCAGAGTATTACATTGAAAAAAACCTAAGATTAAAGTTTTTATATTTTAATTTAAAATCTACAATTAATGATTGGTAAATTTAGCAATTATTCAAAAATGTCATTAGTGGATAAATTATGACAAGAAATAAAATGACATTACATGAAATCGGCAATGAATATAAGTGATAAAAATAAACAATAATTTTCATTTTTCTTTTTCCTTTCTCATTTCGATAATTCAATTTTACAATCAAACAAATATGCAATTTTCAATAATTCAATTTAAATAAACCTATAATGCAATCCTAAATAATTTCATCATCTAATTTAAATGGATTTTAAATAAATAAACAACAAAAAAAAAAGGATGACATAAATAAATTACGATCAATACATTATCATTTTAATTTTACAAATCTTTGTTGTTGTAGCATATATCATTTCTAAATTAGATTGGATGGAAAAAAAAAAGTCATTATTTGTCAATCGAAATATTTTATATTAAAAAAAAACAAAAAAACATATTTTGTATTGTAATTCATTTTTTTTAATCAAATTTTTGTAATTTGATTTTCTTTTGTTTTTTTTTTTAAATGAAATTATTTGAGATCAATTCCATTTAACATAACTTTTAATACCTTAAATGTTGCAACAGATATGAAATAAAAATAAACAAACAAATGCTTGTTTGAATAAACTTTTTTTTTTCTTCGATTATTTAATTCTTATTCATTTTTTCATAATTCTTTATTTTTTTTTCCTTCATTTATCTCAAATATTTATTTGGAATTTCGAAATGTTGATGAAATAATGCTTCGTATGATTCATCATTTATATATTTATATATAAATGATGAATTAGAAATGGTACTATGCATAGCAAAGTTACGTGATAAAGGAAAATATAAAGAATTATTGATAAATGTGTAGTGATATACTAATTAGCATATATCGTATTGGATGATAAGATTAAGGATTAAAAATTAGCCAAACTCTTTTCTATATGAGTAGGATGCTATCATTGCATAGAATTGTATATATGCTTATTGTTTAGTAATGTACCCTAAATGAAGTGCTTTTACCAATGTATACTAATAAACAATGCTTTATTAGCATAAGCTAATAAAAGGGCTAATCTTTGTAATTGTGAAAGTAATCCTTGAAAGATGTAATAAGAAATAAATCCTACAGATAGAAAGAATGAGGATATTCCTCCTTTTCTTTTATTCTCTAGATTGATATATCTTCAAAATTCTTTTTTTGTGGTGACATTTTTTGGAAATAGCTTTATGCGTTAATTTTTGTGATT
>NW_018109618.1:0-2041 GCF_000183805.2 Loa loa | reverse complement strand
AAAAAAAGAAATATTTCCAGTTTTTGAATTGATTGAGAGAGTAAGAGAGAGAGAAAAAGAGAAAGGAAATGAAAAAAAAAAGAAAAAACTGGATGCAATTGGGAAATGATGAAAGAGAATATTTCCTCCATTTTAAAATGTTTATTCTAACTATATATATAAGATTAAATTTTGACAATGAAAAATATGAATTTATTTAAATCAATTTCATTTACAATGAAAAATATGAATTTACTTCAATCAATTTCATTTTATTTTATTTTTTCCCTATCCTTTTCTTTCATAAATTAC
Organism: Loa loa; assembly: GCF_000183805.2. Lineage (NCBI taxonomy): Eukaryota > Metazoa > Nematoda > Chromadorea > Rhabditida > Onchocercidae > Loa > Loa loa. The sequence continues at coordinate 1,750 of NW_018109618.1, read as the reverse complement.
AGTTAAAGATTTAATAAATTTACTAATTAAAAAAATTTTAAATATTTGCAAAAAATTTCGCTAAAAATCTTCAAAAATATTTTGTGAAAGGCAAAAAAAAAAGAAAATGTAAATGAATTTTTCCTGCAATTACTTTCATTGATTATTTGAAAAAAAGAAAAAAAAACGTAAAGTTGCCGTTTTTTTTTCTCATTTTAATTAAATATTTTAAACTTAGATAATAAGATAAGATGTTAATTGTATTATACAAAATGAATGGATGAAATTTGTTATTTAACCGTTCGAATGGTGATTACTAAATAGAAGGTAATGTGTTTAAAAAGACGAAAGTAATTTATGCAAATGAAGAAAAATCATTCATTAACCAGATGTATTTGATTATTATTAACTATGAAATATTCTTCTTCTTCATGGAAAATCCCATTTGTTGTAGAGGGGAAGCTTGCGTGTCCTAATGAAATAGCAAGCTATGCTGGTGATGACATATACCTCCTCCCTAATAGGGTCTCCCATGCCAGATAGGTAATCAACTGAAGGGTCAAACAAATGTATGTTCATGGATAGGATGAATTTGCTAGCCGTCTGGTAACCATCCTAGGAAAAGGACAATTCTAGCTTCAAACACGAGCAAATGGTGTTCATTTAACCCTGTAATGCTATCCATCTACAAGAATAACAAAACCTAATATCCTGAGGATATTACTGCCATTATCCTGGCTCATTAGATTCTGGCAGATGAAATTTGATAGTAAAGAATAGAGTAGAGCGTAGTTCTATATACATTATATATCACCTAAAAAATTCGCAGTAGAAAATATATTTGATATGGACAATTTCTTTTTTACAAAATAATTATTATTAATGGATATGATAATAAATGAATGGTAGTAGTTATATTAACTGTTAATGACTGATGAATTATATTATCGATAAATATGTAATACAAAAGAAAATTTAATCAAAAAAAAGAAAAATTTTTTTTTTCATCAACATTCATTTTTTATATTATTAACTTTTCAATGATATATTGCTAGCATTTAACTTTAATTAAAAAAAATAATTGATTGTATATTATGGAGAATATTTATTTTATTTTCTTTTATTTGATATCAAATTGGAACTTTGATAAAAATTATTTGTCATATTGGTTGAAAAATAATAGTAAAACTTTTTGTATATAGGAAATATAGAATGACAATATAATATAGTTACATATTCACAACATATTTTTCCCTTCCTTTTTTGTTTTTGCTAAATAAAGAATATGTGATATGAAGTTGAAATTGTGGAATAATTCATTTAATGACTTCTTTAAATGTTAATAATTAAAATTAGTAAGCCAACAACAAGTTAAAATTCATTTGCCGAATTGTCTAAATGTTAAAAGTTAAAATTAATTGATTGACAACATGGTAAAATTCATTTGCCGAATTGTCTAAATGTTAAAAGTTAAAATTAATTGATTGACAACATGGTAAAATTCATTTGCCGAATTGTCTAAATGTTAAAAGTTAAAATTAATTGATTGACAACATGGTAAAATTCATTTGCCGAATTTAGATTCATTTATCAAAGGTTATCATCCATTTATCACAGTTAATCATTACTAAGATGGAATTATAATTATTTCTGGCGAAATTAATTAATTGGCAAATAGAACTATAATTGTTTTGATGAAATTAATTAATTAACAAGTAGAATTGTAATTATTTTGATGAATTAATTAATCAGCATGGTTTAATGAGAGCAG
>NW_018109617.1:0-2045 GCF_000183805.2 Loa loa | reverse complement strand
AAAGACTGCCAGATAATTTATTTGCCGAGCTCAGTGGTTGGATAATCAAACTCCAATCAAATCTATCCAAATGAAGCGCTTAGTGCGAAAGCGTTTGTGAGGAAGTCGATTTGTTTTGTGAATACGCAACAGTAAGGAATATTAACCTTTATCGTAATAAGAGATTGATAAAATCCGCCAATGTTCGTAGAAGCAAAGAATAAAACAGAAGAAGCGAAGAATAAAAAAGAAGAAACCGATAACCTTCGAAGAGGAGAGCAGCTCCAAAAAAAAACGTAGCCGCCGGCATTTGGACCCAGCTTATATATCTTAAGAAGTGAGAGGCGGTCATCTTAAAAACCGTAAACTGCTGAGAGCCAAATTGCATAAAACATGCCCATCGAACAAAGGATACAAAAAGAGAAGATCCGATTTGTATTTATTTAGCTATTTTAAGCAATTGTTAACAAAGACATTTCTAAACAAAGACATGTGCTTAGACATGAAGGAAAAAAAGTGGGAATTGAAACGGGATATAAATCTAAGGAATGTAAATTTAAACAAATATGTGAGATAAATGGTAAACCATGAGTCATGGAAAACATTCCTAATTTTACTTGTATAATTATAAAATTTTAGTTTTTCGCGACATTCCAGAGAGTGGGGCGTTTGATGAGTTTAAGGAATGAATGATTGGGTTGTAAGATAATGTGATGGGTTGATCATAAGAATTTTGATCTTCGTGTTTTATTGAAGGAATTTTGACTATTCTCATAGGAATGAATTCCATGTGATTTGAATTTTTAATACATAGAAAATGAAAGATGAAAGCAATTAATTTAAATTTCAGTTCCATAACAATTATCATAATTAAAGTTATAGAACTAAATATACTAACAGTAATGAGTTTCCAATGAGCTATGAAGTGTGCTAGTTCTTCTATTGTTTCAGTAGTTTTCTCAAATTGTACTGTCAGTTGTTCAATTAACTCTTCTCCTTGTTATCTAATTCTGTCCAGAGAGATCCTGTTTTTGGTAGATTAGTCTTTAGGTTGATAACTTTATGTCTTTGAGCCAATATTTCTAATTCTGCAATAATTCTTTCAATTTCGAATTTGCTAATTATGCCTACTTAGAAGTCGACTTCCTTCCATTCAAACTTATTAACATTGCAAGATGCCTCTAACTTATTATCAACTCTTTTGGCTATGATATTACTTCTTTGTAGTAATAATCTAGCTGCTAAGGTTGGGTTACTAGTCGATAACCATTCAATTAAAAGTAATAAGTTATTTCTGTTTTCACAACTTCGCTGCGTCTCAACTAATTGTTGCTTAAACTGTAAGTTTGCAATATTAAAAATATATTGAAATTTAATATTCTCTGGATCAAATTTACTTGATTTATTTTCTTCGTCGTTTATTTCTTTCATAATTAACTGATCCTTGGAATCTGAGTTCATTGCATTTTTTGTTTGCCATTTATCGACTCCTTCATCGATAATAATATCCCCGTTCATGAGATATGGTTTGGAAAAGTTACAAGTCGTGTCCTTCTCAATTTTCTTAAAAGTGAATGCTGTTTGCAATTCATTTGATATCCATTTGCAATTTTGCATGGTGTTTGTTCTCTAACTGTGGTTATGAAAATCAGCGATATTAAAAATAAACAATTCGTTATTGACATAAAAATTGGTCGAGTTCCATCTCGTTTCCGTGTGGCCCTTCTAGTTCTTGTAGCAATCGGTTCCTCCGGTTCTGAATTCTGAATTGGGATTTCCGGAGTTGGCTGTTGAATAGTTTCGTTGTCATCAACTTCTAGAGGATATAACATATTCACTGGCCTATTGATAGTTTTCCATGTGGCATTTCTATTATAGCACTTCTTATTTCTCCATCTCACCCTCTCTTGATTTCTTTTATTTTTGCCAATTTCCACATTCCGCGGGGAATTTCTGGTTCGTTAACTAATACAATTTCTTGCTCCGAAGGTTCCCTTGCTTCAACTGATCTTGGGGAGATGTGGTTTCTCTGGGTTCGTTCCTTTAAACTTATTTATTCTTTTTTT
>NW_018109616.1:0-2046 GCF_000183805.2 Loa loa | reverse complement strand
ACTTTCTCTCAGTTTTTTTTTAAATTTATCAAATTATCAAAATACTAAGTTATATTTTGTTTAACTCATTGAAAAAACACTTCAAATTTCTAAAATATCATTTCTTTTTATTGTAAATTTTAACTTTTCTCAATAATTAATATTTTTATGCTAATTGTAAATTTTTTATTTGAAAATGAATTAAATGATGAATCTACAAAAATTTTCATAAACTTTTTCTATTTGTCACAGCAAACTGTCTCCAATATTATTTCCTCTTTCAATTCTTTCCTCTTCTTATCATTCATTTGTCATAAATATCTCTTACAATCAAAACCATATGATGCACTAATAAAATTTGTCGTTCTCTAAGCGTCACATAACATTTCACAAAAAAAAAAAAAAGAGTCCTTCTTCAGCTGATACCTTATCTTTTCATAATTAATCAATCGTCATTTCTATGAATAAAAAAGTACAAAGTAAATATGCAAAATAAACTGGATGAAAATTTGAGCTTATAACAAACGGTAATGTGATATTAGTCGAAATGATATAGGAAAAATAACTTCTTTAGCCTATGCTTCTATAAAAATTAGCTAATTAATTTTGGTCATATACATAGGAAGAGGAAAAAAAAAGAAACGAAGCAACTAATCAGTGCGGAAGTTGTTAATTTAATTTAGCGCTCTAACCAATCTATCATATTAAGCGGAAAAAAAAAGGAGAAAAAAAGCGCCATTAGCTACAATTTTCTTCCTCATTAATTAAAAGATTACAAATGAAGCCAGATGACTGATATTTACAAAAAAAAAAACCTCGAAAAACATTTCCCCATTAAGTGTAATTTTTTTTCCTTGAAAAAATTTTAATTTAAATTTAAAATTTATTACATCGCAAAATTTTGTTAATACAGGATAAGATGAAATTTTATGAATAAAAGTAAAATTTTTCTAAAAGTTAATGACAGAAATGAAAATCTTGTAGAAATTGGCAATTGATATTGAAACAATCCGAGATGATACTCTTATTATGAACTAATATGCTAAATTGAAAGTGAAGAAAATTGCTTATTCAGTGAGCTGTTATATTGTCATCGTCATATTTTTAAATTCTAATTTAAGAAAGAGAGAATTAGACGATTGTGCTTATTGTATAACTTCATCTCAATAAAACAAAAAGATTTTGTATTTGTATGAAAATTTAAATTTTATTTTTAGCAAAACATTTAACAAATGATTTAAAAAGCCATTATTTTAGGGAAAAAAGTATTAAAACATTTAGAAAATCAAATTTTGAACTTTCATGCATATTCAGTATAATCTTTATCATCTTGTACAAAGATTAAAGATTAAAAAACTTTTCAAATATTTAAATCAGTTGTAATTGCTCAATCTAATTTAATAATATAATGTAGGAGGGAGGAGAGGGGAAAAAAAAACATTTCCCTTGCTAATGTTTAACTTTTAATTAAGTCTTATCAAATTTGATTTAACAAACATCAAATGAATGCATTTAAATTAATGTTAAAACATTTTAAAATAATTTTAAAACATTTGAATATATAAAAGGAAGCAAAGGGGGAAGTGAATGAAGTAAAATGCCGAAATGGAATAAAGCTTTATGAAAGCTTTAAAGCTTTATGTTATACTAATGACGTCAAATGTTAATGATTACTTATTTGGCACATTATATTAGTATGCGATATAATGTATTTCATCTTTTCGATCATATGGTAATGAAGGAATTATTTCTTAAAAAAAATCTTTTTTTTTTTTCAATAACTTAAATGCTTGCATCGTTTGTTAATTGATGTAATTTTTAATTGAATTTGATATAATTAATGCATATAGTCCATTCATGATTTTTCAAGAAATTGTTGTAATTTATTTTTAAGTTAATATTTAATTAACCAAATTTTAATAATTACTTTTTATGAATATAAGTTTTCGAATTGAATCTTTGTAAAGAATATTGATAAGTTAGCTTAATCATTTATTCATTTAATTAATAGCAAAAAATAAATGGCTTATTTTATGTTAAATTTAACAATGACCAAATTTGAAAACG
>NW_018109615.1:0-2049 GCF_000183805.2 Loa loa | reverse complement strand
GCTATCCTTACGTTCGTCGTAATATCATCCAACATTGCATCAGCGACAGGTTACACTTTTTGAATTTTCAAAATTTAAATTTAACTGAACTATTTTGAAGTAGTACACTGTGCATATTAGGAAATTTGAATGGATTTATACTTCCTGTTCAAATATATAAAGAACAAGAACACTGGTGAATTAATTGGAATTTCAGGAGAAACAGATGAGGAAGGACCCAGTGTCTCTAAAAAAGAAAGATTGAAATTAAATGTCGGTGTCCCAACGATAAAGTAAACCGTGTTTTTGGAGAAGTGGGAAATCGAATTGCTCGTAACTTACCTGCTGGTGATTTAAAAAATATGGCGTGAGCACTCTTCTTTCACTTATATATTATCACACTACATATATTCCCTAAGATGGAAAAATCATATCCGCCAAATTTGATGATTTCAATTACTAATAACTGTAGGAGATAAGGGAAATTGAAATGAGTTAATTAGTTATAATGAATTGATTGAATAATAATAATAATGGACTATTCTTTTATATCACTTTAGAGGGAAATCCCCGAGATGTTTGAATGTGCAAACTTTGAGTTGAACCGTCGATACAGAATATTACATTACCGGGATGGTAAAATAACACCGCCATATTTGAAGAAGGATTTGGAACTCATATCTAAGACGATTTTCACCGATACTAAGGCTTGTTTCTTTCTTCGTTTCTGTCAAAAATAATAATTTACTGAAAATCAAAAAGAACTTATGAGAGACGAAGATTTGATGACGTAATGATGCAAATTCAAACTTTAGCACCGAGAATCCTTCGCAACGAATCATTGGATACCAGGTGAAGCGATTTTGTTTGGTAGAGGAAAACCAATCAGTGCAATATCCAGTGTGCACTGTTTTTTCTCAGTCTCGATATTCACATCTCACAAAGATCACCTAGAAATTATCGACGAAATACCCGCATCTTGTTAGAAATTTATAATGGATTTTTTCATCACAATCTTATTGTAATTATTCAACGAATGGCATTAAACCACTATTAAACAAACAAATAGTTCTAATCATGCGATTTCAGCAACTGAGCCATACTCACCAAATGAAATAGAAGGAAGTCCAATGAACGGAGTGATTATCCCATACGGTATAAATTCAACGTACATGAAACATTTTCTTTTGGATACCTACTATAAGTTGGTCATCTTTTTATCAAATTATGCCAAAGTCATCCAATATTGAGATTTAATTGTTTTTGGTACAAATACTGCGGTGATTTCCATTCAAACTTTGCATCAATTAAAAGTGACAGTCGAACGGTCATAATACTTGAATGGTAATGATAATGAAGTGATACTTGGGTGATAATGAAATCTCTCTGTTTCTAAATGTACTAAGATTTGTAAGCAGAAGGCATAATAGCGGAAACAATTTAATTAAGGAATGCAATTAGAATTAGAATTGAGCCAATATACCAAGAGTGTAATTCATTCCGCCCCGAAAGATCAATACAAAACTCTACTAAATATTTAATATTCAATGGGTATATTAAATCATTGTCATGTTTGTCGTTAACTGTAACAGTTATTTTCAGTGAATTCTGGGCATGTATCATCACATTGCTTATCCATAAAGTGAGTTAATTAAAGCTTAATGCATACATCAATATGCAACACTCCGAAGTATTATGTTTATAGTGAATTGAATTCTCCATAGGATTTCATTTCTAGAGCTTATTAAAAGTACGATCTTGGGAACCTAATGAAATAATCATGAATCCCAGGGTCCTGTGGTATTGGCCATTGTGATTAGTAACGATCTCAAATATACTGATGAAGGCATTAAAAGTGAAGCACTGACTGTAGCAGACGAAATTCGAAAGCTTGTACGAGATGTACCAATTTGTATTGTTGCTCAATCGGATAATCGAAATAAGGAAAATAAGTAAGTTAGACTTGATTGTTTCTCGGCTAACAGATCAATCTAGAATGGCGCAACATCGGAAAGAGTTGATTACGACAATATTCATCCACAGAATGTTTTGATAAGACGAACATTAATT
>NW_018109614.1:0-2051 GCF_000183805.2 Loa loa | reverse complement strand
TTTTTGATATGAATCATACATTAAAATTTCTCACTGTTTAATGTACTTTCTTAAAGTTCAAAAAAAAAAAGAAAAAAAAATTGTAAACAATAAAAAGTATTATTATTTCAAATTATGGAATTAAATGAATGGATGAAATTTTGGCAAAATTATAATTTAATGAAAAAAATTTTTCAAACCTGAATATATGGATTAAAATACATCAATATATTATATGTTGCATAACACATGAAACCAATAATATTTAGTAATAAAAAATCAAAATTCAATCCAACAACACTAAAAGTAATATGCTATATGCATGAAAAAAATGATACTAAATACTATAATTTTGATAAAATTTAAATTAAACTTCAATTTAAATTAAATCCAAATTAAATCTTTTATTATAAAATTTGCTTGGAAAACGATATTGAACATCACAATTTTGATAAAATTCAAAATCAAACATAAAAAATTAGCAGTTTTATCATAAATTTTTGATTAAAAATGATTAATAAAATTCTATTGCGACAATTTTTTTTTTTTGATTTGTCACTCACCTTTTTCTAGTAAAATTAAGAATTATTTGTGGATAAAATGATATACTCCAAGCAACAAAATATATCCAACCAGTAATAATAATACCAATTGACAGGAACTTACTATGTACTACTTTTACTTTCACAAAAGTTGACACCAAATTACTGAAAGTTTAGAAATCAATTTTTAAAATATTGCAAATTAATTTTTTTTTTTTACGAAATGATTTTAATTATATTTTATATAAGCTATTTGTTAGCTTTTTGTTTATCGAAATAAATTTGCAATATGAAGCGAGAAAGCATTCCCATACTTCACTAATATATGCTGCATAAAAATTTTACATTTTTATTGGCTCAAATTATTTGTCAAAAAAAAAAAAAAAATTTATGCATCAAAATCGATAAGCATACTTTGTCACATTTCATGCAAATCAAACATTTGTTTGAATCTTTCCTGCATGAAAATTTGCCATACAAATAAGAAATTGAAATATTTTAATTTAAAAATCGTAAAATTAACTAATCCATTTATTTATTTATTTACTTGTTTATTTATTTATTTATTTATCATCTTCTTTTATTTACTTATTTATACCTATTACTAATACATTAATACTTTCTTACTTAAATAGGCTTTTTCTTGTCTTTTATCTTTTCGAATTAAATTTTGTTCGATATAATTTTAATCAATCATAATTAGCATTTGATCAATTCTCCTATCTAAACTATTTTAGGCATTCAAAATGATGTTTATCAATTATTCTTCTGATGTTTATCAATTAAAAGATGCATTTCCTCATGATATCAACAAATACCCAATCTTATTAATCGAAAACTAGTCTTCCTTGCATATACATTTTTCTAATAAGATGTAAAATTTCAAATTTCAAATTTTCAGGAAGAAAATTAAAAATGCTTACTTAAAGGGACATTGCCCAATTGGATTTGTAGAATTACATTCTTCGATTTCCAATATGGAATGACTTGTAATTTGTAAACCTGTTATTACAATATCTACTGATCGTGTTTGATTATCAAGTTGAAAAATGTGCGGAGTAGCATCGAATAAATCTGATCGCATCAATGTAATATCAACAGCTGTTGGTAAATTATCACTAAAAGATATGGAAATAAAATACATAATAACAAGTAAAAAAATTAAAAACAAAAATATTACACATTTAAGAACTAACAATAATGTTAAATTAGAAATGAATTTTAAATTAAATAATCATTTAGAATATATGAATTGTATTTAAACAATCCAATCTTATCAGATTAAATTTCTACTATGATATATCATATATGTCAAAATATTACATCTTTTAACCTTTACTAACTTTTTCATTTGATCTTTATCATTATGCTATCATTTAACAAATTTACCTAACCTAGTCGAATTCAATCTATTCCATTTAACGTAAAATACTGTAAAAGTGATAAATGTAATTAATAGACTTACGTAGTATAAAATTGAATAGTTTTATCTTTTCCAATAATAACTGAAATTTCTTGGGGTTGAACATG
>NW_018109613.1:0-2051 GCF_000183805.2 Loa loa | reverse complement strand
TGAAAGAAAAAAATACATTAGTAAAGTTATTAATGTTAACCTGATGTGGTTGCGATTGTGATCTCGAAGATTTAACCATATCCAAATTTGACAGATAATTCATGCTGTTAGCGAGATGTGAAGAGATCGTTGTAACTTGTAGTTGTGGTGATATTGAAATTAGAGATTGGATATTGGAATAAGGAATGGATGATGAGGTATTTTCATATGGTTGATCAACAGCAGCTGTTTTGAAGATATGGCTATTCCTGATAATTGACTTCGGCTGATAATATTGAGGTAGGGCGGAGTTAGGCAAGTGCAAAGTTTGTTGTGGGTAAGTTTGTTGATAATAGGAAGAATCCCGTGAATGGAATAATAATGTTGATGATAATGTTGGAGTAATGAGAGGTGATAATGATGCTTCCTTCATTGTAGTATCGGATGAGGGAAACGATAAAGTGGGAAAATATGATTGGATTGAATTTTGCAAAGTTTTTCAGGGCTTCTTTGATATCCCTGTGGATAATCTGTTTGCAGAACCGGCAATTCTAAAATATATTAAAGAGTCGATACCGAATTGGCAGGTGGCAGTTATTGTATCACCAGATGCAGTTGGTGCGAAACGGTATTATATATGGCTGGATTTGATCAGTTAGAGAGCTGTTAATATGTCTCTTCATAGATCCGTAATAATATCATGCGGGGGAGAGGGGGGACGAGACTTATATCATAATTTCATATTTCATTATATTTTGTCTTCAGTTTTGCGTTATATCCAGTGCTTTATTCATTCGGATTATATTTCATTGGCATAAATTTGCAGAGTAACTTCAATTGCTGATCGTTTAAATGTTGATTTCGCACTTATTCACAAAGAACGGAAAAAGGGCCAATGAGGTGGAAAAGATGACACTTGTTGGTAATGTTCGTGACAGGGTAACCTAAGTTTTGTTAACTGGTGTTTAAATTTGAAAACTAAATAACACCAGTAGATATGTTAAATATTCCGTTTTACTTAAACTTTTTCAAAATTCTTTTTCAGGTTGCTTTATTAGTTGATGATATGGCCGATACATGCGGAACGATTTGTCTTGCTGCTGAAAAGTAAGTGCAAATAGTTGTATAATTCAGTAATTTAGTATAATTCTTCTAGTGGCCATCAGATATTTCTCTTCATCGGTGCTTTTTTTGATGGTTCGGATCGCCTAACCATAATCGTGTAACAAAGAGTATCATTTACCAACGATTTTTCTGAGTATATATCAGTACTCGGATATTCTTTTTTTCCAAAAAACACATTTCATATGGCCTTTGGGATATGTTAAGGTTATAGTTTGTATTATCAATTGGGACCTATTTCGAGACATGATTATCAATTAGCATTTATTTCATGATATGATTAAATCGAATTTCGAATTACTGATGAAGGTTGGTAAGAATTTAAAAATACTTTATTCGTACTTTTTTGCTTTTAATAAAATTACAAACATAGCATTTCTGAAGAATGTGCCAAAGAGGAGAAGTAATTCATAGTCGCAACGAAATTACGCAAAATGATACGACGAAATAATCCTGAAACGATGAAAATTATATCACCATCTGAATCAAGTACCGAATCCTGTTTTTCATCCGAACCAACCAGGTACCGAATCTTGCTCTAATATTTATTTAACTTGAAACAAGCAATGTGCCTTAAATAATATTAAGCACTTTTATAACAATTCCTATTAAGTAAGTAATAAATTTATCTTTAAATCATAGAAGAAAAAAATAAACGTAAGGTTTTCCAATACTGACCAATTCGACTACTTTATATACAAATTTTATATACAAATCCAAAGTTCACCCTCGTCAGTGTTCATTCCATTATATTTAAACACCAAATAGAGTGTCGTAATTTTACTCAGTCATTATCTTCCGGTCGATAGAATAGATTTGACTATAGTCTATTTCCCATAGCCAAACAGTTTTACAATGAAAGGAAAAACTATGAAACAGTAAGGAATTAGTGGTATGAAAAGGGAAAAGAGTGATTTAGAGGGTATAGGAAGCAACCGAAGACATTTAAG
>NW_018109612.1:0-2052 GCF_000183805.2 Loa loa | reverse complement strand
ATGAATGTAAATTTAAATTTTTGCATAATTTACTTTAGACTTAATTATTCCATTAAATTACTCAATTTATCATTAGTTGAATTTTCAAGAGTACTTTTATTCTTTTTCATTTTTTTTTTTTCCAAGGATGACGAATAGAGGAATGGCGTTTTTGTCCTCAATTCTGGTGCTTATTTCATTTTGCTAATTATTTTTGTTCTCAATTTTAATACTCATTTTAAGTATTAATTTGGTTTCAAAATGCAATTAAACCTAATTTTGGTACAGATTTTTGACGTAATAAATGCTTTTCTAGGAGTGTTCAACGCCAAATATTTCACGTATTAGTGGCGTATCCTCTATGGATCCAAAGTATATTCCTGGCGTAAAAAGTGACGGAATTCCGTTACATCCACAACCGTCAACTAGTATCAGTACTTCAGCCGTTTCAACAGCTACATATAGAGATTTCTTTGTACCATCCGCTGGTACAACCGCATATCAACATCCAATGCATAGTTTCTTTTCAGGGTTTGCTTTCTTTTGTTAAATTAATTTGAGATTATTTTACCCACAAGAAATTGGCCTAGAAATTATTTGTAAAATTGCAAAAAGCTTTCCTGTCACTGAACTGAAATTGTCATAAACGGTTACAACCTGAATAATTGTCGAATAGTTGATGGAATTGCAACCTGAATGGTTGATGGAACTGTAACCTGAATAGTTGATGGGAGTGTAACTTGAATAGTAAATGGAATTGCAACCTGAATAGTTGGTGGAACCTGAATAGTTGATAGAATTGCAACTGAGTAGTTGTTGGGATTATGATCTGAATGGTTGATGAAATTGCAACCTGAATAGTTGATGGGAGTGTAACCTGAATAGTTCGGAATTGCAACCTGAATAGTTGATGGAGTTGCAACTGAGTAGTTGTTCGGATTATGATCTGAATAGTTGATGAAATTGTAACCTGAATAGTTGATGGGATTGACAAATTGCCAAAAGTATAATAAATCGAGAGATCAGAAACTACGGTTACTTTTGGATTTTAATTTCAACTTACTGTAAGTTTGAGCATATTTTAAAGTAGTAAGTACGGTAATTAATGAGTGTTTGCTAATGAAGAGTAAGTTTATTTATTTCTTTAGCATAGAAACCCGTTTTTCGGGATATTTGATCAAAAGCATTCCTGGCATCCTAGCAATTTTATCAAACTTCATACTTGTCTGGTATGACTCAGACATTGTCGAGGTTAAAGATTGGGACATTTTGTTGATAAATGTCACCTGAGGAAAATTCAGTTTCCGATGTACATTGATTCATTAAGCATATATCGTAGACGAAAGAGTTTGGTTGGGATTCAGGAAATTGAACGGTAGAAGATCATCAAACAGTGAATATGATTCATTTTTCTGGGTGCACCTTCTTTCATCTGACCACTGTGACAGTATCGGAATTGCACTTCACAAATCGATCGAGAAACAGTTTGTTTAGAGGTTACTTCAAAAAGACAATTTTTTCTATCTCATTGGTCAAGCAGTGTGGCACATATTTATCTCTTCATCTTTCTCATTTGCTCCAAAACAATAGCAAATTGATGATGGTCAGTTTTTTGTGATTAATGACGGATCACTCTATCCTCATCTTTAAGAAACTTTTCAAATTAAAATTCTTGACAATTTCAAAGTTAGATGTTACCATCCAATATAGGATTTATACCAAAAAAAATAACATTTAAATCTGCTTAATTACAAACAAATGCAAAACAAAATCTTAGCATAAAATAATAAGTAAGCATTAAACTTTCGACATTCCACACAAATTGTATATCATTCTTGCGTCATTCTAATTAACATCATGTTAAGCTAAAGTAGTATCATTGAATCTTGCAGGCTATATTATAAACATTAAAAGCTTAATTTTCATTTCTTTTTTTTTCTACTTCCCTCATTCCTGTTAGCTTTATCAAGTCTGTAGAATATTGAAAATTAACATGAATACAATTTATTGAAAAGAAGAATGAATAATATAGAATTTTGACTTGTTAACATCAATCGTATCTTCTTCATCCAT
>NW_018109611.1:0-2053 GCF_000183805.2 Loa loa | reverse complement strand
AATATTTGTTTTCATTTTGATTTTGATTTAATTTTTTTTTGAGAAAATAGCCTTACTTGGAGCATTATAAAGTCAATTCAATCCTACATTCATTGTACAATTTCATTTTCTCAAGCCAAGTCAACGATAAAGTCAATATCTAATAATTCGAACATTTCATTTATTGCTCAACAAGTGATAAAATGATGTCAAAATTCATGCGGCAAATGACGATGGAATGTTTTATTAAGCAGTGAACTCAAGCACCAATGATGAGAATATTTGGTGAGTTAAAGTAATTAATTAGTAATGAAAAGTTTTTATAAGACTGAACATGTTTTGCTTCCCACATTTAATGTTGGTAATGATTTCTCCTGTTCTGTCATCATGTGATAATTTCGAACCTGCAATAATGTAACAATTGCTCATTTAAATTTTATTCAATTTTAATTTTAAATCTCAGAAAAAGGCAAAAGAATTTTTTGCTTCATGTAAAAAGAAAAAAATTTAAACTAATCGAGAAAAAAAACCATTCAAATTTGATTTTATAAATGTAAAAATTCAACTTTAAGCCCTTTTTTTTCTTCCCATTGCTTTGCCTTATATAAAACTATTAAATTTAATTTTTTTTCAGAATTCTCATTTTCTAAGAGCAATTTTATCATTCCTTTCTAGCACTAACAAATAAATTTGACCAAAGGTCAAACAATGAAATTTAGCATAATTTTTAATAGATAATGTAATTATATGTTGGAAAAAAAGATATCGAATTGTATTTTAAAACTAAAAAACTAAAATGAAGATACAATCGAATCATTATTTCATTTCAAATTATCATCAACTATTATCAACATATCAAATGATGAAAGAAGCACAGACCGGATTTTGTTTCCATTCATCATAATCCTGTTGTGCTTGATGAAGCACAATACGATAAATTCCAACAACAGCATTTCGGATTCCTTCTAATTCACTCTCTCTAAGAATTGTTTCATCGATACCATAAAACCGTAATGTATTCCGTATTTTAGATGCTAATGGATTCTCGATTAATTCTTTTTCATCCGGTATCATACTGTATTGTACGTACGGTTTGGTAAATTTACATTCTTTCAGGAAATTACAATTCTAAAAATGTAAACACAAATGATACATTCAAATTGTTTAATTTTTATCAAATTGAAATAATAATTCATTCATATAAATGTAATAGTAAATATGTTGAAATTATTCGAACATTGAAATTGTCATCTTTTCATACAATGAATTTTAACTTAATTTAATTTAATTCAATTTAAATTTGTTCTAATTTAATGATTGTTAGATTAAATTGATTAATACTGTTAATCAAAAAAAAAACATACTCTTCGTTTTTCGTTTTTTTTTTTTCAGTATTATTTGCATAATTTATTAGTGAAAGAAAAATTAGTAAAATAAAAGGTAAAGTAGTATAAAAAAGTGGCGAAAAAAGAAAATACTAATTAAATAATATGAAAAAGATAAATTTATAATTAATTTAAATAATAATTTTAATTATTAAAAAATAATACCTTTATATCATTAATGGTACTTCGTTTCATTGGATCAATAATAAGCATTTGGGTAATTATACGCTTTGCTGGTATACTTAGATAATTAGGTAATGGATAAATACCACGTAAAATGCATTTTTTTAAATTATTAATTGTTTCAGCATAAAATGGTGTTCTACCAACAAGCATAAAATATAATAATATACCAATTGCCCAAATATCTGCATTTGGTCCTTAAAAAAAAAAAAAAAAGAGAAATTTTCCAATGCTTCTTTCCTTTTTTTCTTTTTTTTATTTCCTTAAATGAAAATTAATTAATAGTAGTCGATTAATTGGTTAAATGTTTTCATCATTTTTAGTAAAAATTAACAAAATTAAAAGTAAAATATTATTGCATTTTGTCGAATAAAACTTAAAATTTTGAAATTCGAAAATAAAAAAATTTTGCAATAAAATATTATTATTAAATATTATTCAAAATTATATTAAATTGATACAAGAATTGAGAGGAAAAAGTACAAAAGAAATTTTATAATTTTTTT
>NW_018109610.1:0-2053 GCF_000183805.2 Loa loa | reverse complement strand
CAAAATTGATTGAAATATTTGATAGCTGAAAAAAATTTGATGAAAAAATTTGATAACAAATTTGAATATCACAAAAGTTTCATTTAATTTCATGTCACATATCGGATATTTTAATGCGATAGCATAAAGATGTCAACATTAAGCTTAATGATGTGTCAAATATTTAAATTCTCACTACGAATGATGATAATTACAAATTGTCTTATTTAAAATAACTTCTTTTTTTTTATTTTTCAACTTGACAATTATGTCAAATGCTGAATTTAAAAGAAAAAAAAAAAAAAAGGAAAAGATAAAAATCGGATGTTCAGGAATAAAAGTTATAGCAAAAGAAATGTCAATTGACTAAAGTGATATAATATCACTTTTTTTTTCCTCTTTTAATTAGTAATAATTAATATTACTTTAATGAAAGAATAACATTTTTAAAAGGAATCCCAATATTTATATTTTATAATAAAAATTTAAATAATAATTAATCATTCATAGAAGGCAGATAATTACAATCAATTTTATTATCAGCAAAATTAACAGAATTATCTAAACGAGATGAAAGTAAGTTATCAAAAATCAGAATAGTTAGTAAAATGTTTACTCACATAGACAAAGCTAACCGTTTCCGGTTAAAATTTAATTATCACTGATAAAAATATGTTGAAGAAAAAAGAAATGATATAAAAGGGAAATCAGTTTTCCGGTTAAAATCCCACAAATTACCAATTAACAATATAGTTCATAGGTCACTTTGTTATTATCATTATGAAATAATGATATCAGTAATATTCCTAAATATTACTATAAATGTTCGCGATGACTGTCAATACCATCAATTTTACAATGATATTCAATCAACTACAATTGTTTCTGGTTCAAAAATACCGGAATTATTATTGTCATTACTGATATTACATTAACCGGAATAGACGAAACCAAAATGATTCATATGTCATCTTTAATTATCAAATTTTACATCAATAATAATGTGATTCATGTATGGGACGTATAATGAAATGGGATAGTAAGAGATAAGAGTTGACATTTGAAAATTAAAATGAACATTTTGGTAACCATGACAAGCATTTTAAGCAAATTAGCTTATTGATTGTATTAGTGCTAGTTATTCATCAAACAATATCATTATTAAAATTACTAATTAGTATTGTAGTATGGAATATCTGAATAGTATCAAATAATAGTGATTATTTAATCACTAGCATTACAAAAATTTGATAATAATTATGATTAAGAATATATTAATAATTGTAAAAATAAACTAAAAAAAAAACATTTACATTAATTTGCATAAAATATTGCATATTTTTAAACTTAGCTTATATTATTAAAATTTATTGTGAAAATTTTACACTATTTTATCAAAATTGATGGGATAATTGCAAGATGATGGATGAGTTTAATCAATTAATGAATGAAATAATTTGTGAAATAAGCAATTTAAAACATTTCCAAGGATAATTCAATCAGAAGTAATCAATTAAAAGCTAATAATTTTACAAATTTTAATGATAACGATGATAATATGTATATAACAATGATAACAGGATATATTTCGACAAAAATTTAATGATAATATCCAATAATACAATTTAGGTAATTGATGAAATAATGCAATATTGATTTCAAATAATCAATTTAATTTATATTTATTAAATGAATTGAAAAAAAAGAAAAAAAAGGAAATTGTCGGACAAATAATTTAACATTTTAATTTCACATCATAATTACAATTCAATATTATTATCCCATATTTACCACTACAATTAAAACTTCTATTACATTTAATGATGCTATCATCATTTCATCGGTTTAATTTATTAGCAATAGATTTAATAATTAAACTATTTCATTTCATTTGTATTTAGCATCAATGCCACCCGCTATTAGCAATTGTTCCATTAGCTTTTACAATTCTTTCATTGAATTAAATGAAATATTTTTGGTATGATGTAAATGTAAAAGAAATAAATAAATTTAATTAAAATTATAACAAAAAAAAAAATAAAAGAGAGAAAAAACGGATATTCCAATCATTTGA
>NW_018109609.1:0-2054 GCF_000183805.2 Loa loa | reverse complement strand
TTATTATTATTATTATTATTATTATTATTATTATTATTATTATTATTATTATTATTATTATTATTATTATTATTATTATTATTATTATTATTATTATTATTATTATTATTATTATTATTATTATTATTATTATTATTATTATTATTATTATTATTGTTATTATTATTATTATTAAATGTTTTATTTTTACTACTATTGCATTAATATTGAAATTTATGATGTTGAAATTTTTATTTGTTACAAAATTAAATTATCAGAATCTAAAATAATTAAGTAGACATGCATTTCGATCCTTTCTCTTATATCAACAAATGATATTATACTATTTATGGTGACATCTTTCAATTAATTAATGTACTCATTTTCTTTTTTCACCTTCTTCTGACCATTATTGTTACGAATATTGAATAAATTACAGGTAGAAAATGCATCAAATGTGTTATGTTTGGTAGAAGTGATTAAAATTGATGGACTTTTATTTGGTGATCGAATGATTTATGTTGATAATATCGAACGAAAGCATTCTATATATACAGCTTTAAAGAAGGCTATTAAAGATGGTCATTATCGTATTAATGTATATTACAAAGAAGTAAGTAAATTTTTATTTTAGAATTAAGAATTAGACAATTTAATGTTTTTAGCCAACGATCAAAATGGAATAAATAATTGATATTTAAATGTCCTACCGGAAATTTTGTCACTTTTCATGTTCAAAAATTTGACCACATTTGAATTAAATATAAATAACATGAAATATTAATTATTTGAATAATTTCAAATATATTCGAACGATAATTAAAGGTTTATTCGGCTATTTTTTTTCTTTTGTCGAAATTTATGAAATTTTTTTCACTTAAAAAGTATATTTTTGATTAAATAAGCCATTGATTTATTCATTTCATTTTTTTTATTTAAAGAAATTTTAAATTTAAGACTTCAAATATTATTATCAATTTTTTTTCTGTAATTTTTAGGATTTACCAAAAGAATATGGATATTCGAACAATGATAAAATTGGTGATATATTACTTGAACCTGAACCAGGATATAATGTTCATGTTAAATGTTCACATAATGTAAGTATTTCTTTTTGCTTTGCCTATTTTTCTTTTTTTTTGAAAGTGTTGTTTATTTTTTTTTTTTTGTAATTATTTAATTTTCAATAATTACATTATTAATTATTAATTAGGATAAAGAAGTTTCACAACCGTTTCATTTTTCATCACATGGAATGAATCCAAATCATTGGACAATGAAATCAATTTTAATAATGAAAGGACCAATGTTTAAGCAAAATTATCGAGTAAGTATTTATTTGTTAACATATAATATGGTGTAAAATAAATATTTTCAATAATTTTTAAGGTTTTCATCTTTTTGTTTTTTTTTAATTCTTTATCTTTTTTGATAACATATCATACTCTTATCAACTAATCTATATAATACTGATATAATATAAATAAAGTAATCATTGAAATATTTCATTTAAACATTGTTAAATTTGATAACAAAATTCAAATGTTGAAATTGGAGACAAAATAATAAACGTTGAATTTAAATTAAAATTTTGTAAAATTATAATATATGGTTTTTTTTTTTTTCAAATAGATTGATGCGACAGCAAACAATCTCGATCTGTATCCATTGATGTGTTATATTTTGGGTGTAATACCAGCACCAAATAATGGTACTTTAGAACGTATATTGGATGTACTGAATATGCCACTTCTATCAATACATACATCGTCAACTAGAAAAATCGAAGTTATTAATTTCTTTTTGATTATAAAATTTATAATAAATTAAAATTGAATAGTAGATAGAAATGGAAAGTGAATTTCATTGAAATTATAAAATTTGTCAAGTTTTTTCTTTTCATTCCTTTCTTTCTTTCTTTCTTTCGTTTTTTTTCCTTTCGCTTGTTTATTTATCAATAAAATTTGATGACTTTTAACAAAATTTGCAATTTGTTAAAGTTTACAAAAAAAAATTAATTAATTAAAAAGGAATAATTTTGAATATTTGATGGAAAAATTTATGATTACATGTAA
>NW_018109608.1:0-2054 GCF_000183805.2 Loa loa | reverse complement strand
AAACTTTTTGTTTAAAAAATAAAAAAAAAAGTTTAATAAAATGAAAATTGTTGGAAAAAAAAATCACATTCATTAATTATTATCAAATTGAATTTATTGAATTATTATTATTTTTTTTTAAATTAATTTTCAGAAAAATATTTATAGCATTAAAAATATTAAGTTTTTTTTCTATTTACAAATTTAAAATTAAATTTCATCAGTTTATGTGGTTTATTTACGAACAAATTCAAACAAATAAACCATCAATAAATTCATTTTAATTTTAACTATCCCATTCAATTTTCATTAACAATTTTTAGTGAAAGAACATTGATAAGTGTTGATTAATTGTCATCAATATATGAGTAAAATGTGAAGGAATGTTTTCATCAATGCTATGCTAGGTGTAAAATAAAAAAAAAAAGGAAAAAAGAAAACAAAAACTTTTAAGAAATGATGGAAGAGAATTGTATGCTCTGAATGCTTTCTAATCAATCACAAATAAGTATGGTAATTTGCGAAACTTTAAATGTTTGATTGTCAAACTGTCACCATATGTTGATTTTTTTTCCCCTCTCCCCTTTTTCTTTCTTCAACTTACTATACCATTGAAATCTTGTTTACAATACAATGATAAATTTGGTTAGATAAGACAAATTGATATCAATGATTGTTCAATATTTCACTGTTAATTTTATGAAAGTTTATGTTTTTTGATAACCTCAATTGCTATCTTAAAGTTTGAAATTGAAAAAAAAAAAATTAAAAACAAAAAAAAATAAAAAATTTCTGATTTAGATAAGTAAGAATAGATTAAAAAAAAAAAAAACCAACAAAAAAAGAATGAGAAATAGTAGAAAAGTGAAATAATATTATTAGTGCAATATATCATTTCTAAAAATCTTTCATATCCGTTCATCTTATCATCTTATCACTTCATACATACACTCATCTTATCACTTCATATAAACTATTAAAAAAAAAAAACAGAATTGTGCACCTGTTGAATTTGTTTGCAGTTTTTATGATAAATAATCAAATATTGATATGTTATTAGTTTTTTTCTTTTTTAGTTGCGAACTACATGAATGAATCTTTGGTTTTTTTTTCCTTCTTTTTTTTTTTTTTAATTTAATAAATTTTTTTACGAAAAACAGAAACTGATGGTAATTCGAATAGAGCAAGTATAAACAACATTCGAAGAGAGAGTATTAGAAATATTTATTGGAAAAAAAAAAATTTTTTTTTTTGAACTAATAACAAACAATATGCTAGTTGACTAACTAAGGTCATCGATCATTAATAGCCATTAATTGAGTAAATGCATTTCGCTATTTGAAGTAACAATTCATGCAAATTACTTATACAATTTTATAATTTTCAAGTTTTTTTTCTTTTTTTTTTGTTGCTTTTTAAAGCTTCTTATCCTAAATAAATTAGCCAGCATGCTTCAAAATTTCACTGCATAAATTTGCATTTTGATCCGCCATAATGATTCATCCAATTTCCCTTTAAAAAGCATTATTTTTTGCAATCGATTGATGTTAATTGTTAGCATTTAAATAAAATTCAACTGAAACTAATTCAGTAATCAAATTTTTAATTTAAAAAGATGTGACTAAATGAATATTTCATATAAGCCATTACTTAAAGTTATCATTATTATTAAGGATATTGAGTTAACAAATGGATCCTAACACATATTTATTATCTATTAGCGCAATTGTCGCTTACAAGCATCGATATCTCAACAATTTTCATCTTTATTGCAACATTTACTTTCAACTTTCATCCCTCTAATAAATTAGCATAATTAATAAACTAAAAGTTGATTTAAAAAATTTCTTGAATGAAAAAAAATGTAAAGATGTGACATTTTCAATGTCCACATGAAATTTTTAAAATTAAAAACAAAATTTTTCATCCTTCACCATTTACCAATCATTGACAAAATGTTTGGTATAAATAGCAAACTGCAAAACTCAATCATTCTCGTTTATGGGCGGACGGTCTGTTTAAAAAAAAAAAAAAGAAAAAAATTAAAAAAAGTAAAGAAATTTTACTAACCAAGT
>NW_018109607.1:0-2058 GCF_000183805.2 Loa loa | reverse complement strand
ATACCACTTTACTACAACATTTTTTCAACAACTTCCTTTTCATCAATTAATAGCTGATCAGTTTTATCATTTCCGTCACAGGATATATCATATTGCGCCAATTCCGGTCCTAATTGATATGAGAGAAAGAGGGAAAGAGAGTGAGAGAGAGAAAATGATAGACAATTATTCACCATAAGGAATTTTCACCAAACATGCACATACTAAAAGAACATGTCTTCAAAATTTACTTTTACACAATTCAAAAATATTTGAAATTTCTAGCAATGTCTCCGATATTCGTAGCTTTCATTCAACCTTTTAAATAATTGCAATGACATTGTTTACAGATTTTTATCAATAAGATTAACATAAGTTTCCAATCTGTTTACCTTTGCTAGCATTAAAATGCAATCGTACGGATTGTTATATAATGGATATATTTTATGTGTTTGTATACATTTATCATTTTTAAAATGAAACATAAAAATGATTTGTATATTTTCAGAATAAAATTTCAAACTTCGTTGTTAATTGTTCGAGGTAAAGTGCGTTTTGTTTATTGAAAACTGAATTTGTGCCTTTTATAAGTTTTACATTCTTGTATATATACGATATGAAACCATTTGATGTTAATGGGAAAAAAGGAAACGAAAATCTCGAATTGTTATTTTACCTATTTCCAAATTTAGTCTTAATTCTTCTGAGTTTTGACTTTTATTGCCTTTTGCTTCTCTTTGATTAAGATTTTAGCAGCTTCAATAGCATTAAAAAAGCGCTTTTAATTACACTTTTTTTTCTTAGCTGCACCAAAAGAAAAGTTGATGATGAAAGACAGACAAAGATAAAAAATAAATTTCAACCTTTGATCTTCCACAAAGTTTCAGGATGAGAGGGTAGTGAAGAAGTTGAAAGATCATCTTTTCTCAAGACTTCAACTATTCCACACCAAACCTCTTTGTAGTAATCTCAATTTATTAATTTCATTTTATATTAGATAACAGTAAGTCAAAACAAAACAAAATACAATTGGTAATTGAAAACACATAAAAGTGTGGGAAACACAAGAAATTTTTCGTCAGAAATTATCATTTTATAAATAATTAGGCAAAGATAAAATTATTAAACAGACAAATAAAAAATTGCAGTTTTAAAAGAGGCAAAATATGTCGCCAAAGTCATAAAGTCAAAAAAAATCAAAAAAAAAAAAAAAAGCTAAGAAGTTTTCGTACTATTTTTGTTTTTCAACTGACAAAACTGAAATCATGTAGTATTATTTTAGGCGAAAAAAAAAGTTGATAACTAACAACGATGTGGAATACACTGCTTGATAATGAATGAGGTGTTCGGAAGAGGACATACAAAGAAGGCTCATTTCATTTTTCAAAAAGTTGTGATGTACGCTAGGGAAATTTCACGCTTCAACACACAATGATAGACCCTGTTAGATGGAAAGGTTTTTGTAATTACAACGACGAGTAGAGTACTTAGTTTACTGAAGAAGTAAAAACCACATAATTAAAATGACAATTATTAACAGCGATTGAGTGAACTAAGTGATAGTGAACAGTGAGGTGAGAAATTGAATGATGCGTAATAATTTATAAATATATGATGAAAGGATTGTGCTACGACTTTATGTCTTTCCTATTTTGCACTGAAATGCATGTGAATATTGTTCGCATTAAAAATTGTCAAAATGATGTCACCACAAATTGCTGCTTTGTAAGAAAAAAGTGAAGCGATGATTTGATTAAAAGCACTGATAACTATCCGCTTGCATCTTTCCATGTGCTACTACATTGTACTACCCCGCCTTTGATCCACCCAATTTACCCCTTACTGCTACAACTTTTTGATTACGCTTAATTTCTTATCTATTTAAATATTGACAAACAATGATGGAAACTAATTGCAACACACTTTTTAATTTCCAATTCATAACATATCATATCAGACTAGGAACCTTGGAGTACACTTTTATCTCAATAGTAATAAGTTAATCAAAAAGTCCAACTAATAATAAAGAGGAACAATAATCCAAACTAAACCGACTATATATATATATATATATATATA
>NW_018109606.1:0-2060 GCF_000183805.2 Loa loa | reverse complement strand
CGGAAATTATTTCCAACAATAAAGTATTAGGCATCAAAATTTTATTAATAAATCATTAAATCAAATTTAATAAATTATTAAATCTGTATTTAGCAAAAATAAAAATGGAAAGATTTTGGTTTAAATTTTAAATTTAATAAAATTATCATTTTTATTTTAAATAATTTATTTCTTATAGAAAAGTTATCAAATCATGAAGTTATCAATCCGGATAAGCCCATTTTTTTTTTTACAAATCATAAAATTCTCAGTTTTAATGATCCTTTTTTTTTAACACATTATAGATCATAGGTATTATATTAATTTTACATTTGGATTAATCGTTTTATTCCATCTATCTTATTTTTTGAAATCCGGAAAATATTGGAACATGAAGTCTCGTGATATCGTATAGTTTAGTATATTGATGATAAATGATATGGTATAAATTACAGAATGATTAAATTACCACTGTACTATCATTCGATTCATAACTTTATTTGTAATTTCGCCAGCTACTTTAACATCGTTATTATCATCATATTGATCATCATTATCATCTTTATTATTATCCTTATCATCATTATTATCATCCAATATACATAAATTATCATCGGTAAGTGCCTTTACTCAAGTTTACAATAACACCATCATTTTCATCATTATTATTATTATTATCATCATCATTGCCATCACCATTATCCTTATGATCATCAACATTATTATTAGCTTATTTTAGCCATTTAATTAATATGATATGTTTAATTAATTTTTAATCAATGTGTATTTAATCAATATGCTATTTAATTAATACGCCTTATCATTAGCTCTATTTTAATTTTTGCTTTAAGGATAGTTTTTCTTTTTTTTGTTTTTCCAGAACTGAAAATTATGTATTCATATAAATACTATTTGCAGGAATTTTTTTTTTTTTTTTTCGGTGATAGTTTAATTACGAAAGACTAATTTTTGTCACCAACATATCATTGTGATAATTCATCTACAGTAATGACTTGAAGTTATTGAAACAAAAGTGAGAGAGTACTAATTATTCATAATTAATCATATTAATTGTGCATAAAAACAAACAACAAAGATTTTAAAGAAAGAAACAAATCATTTATTGGACAAAAAAAACAAAACAAAAAAAGGGAAGGTTGAAAATACAATTAGCAATTAAATTTGAAATAATAAGCAAGAATATCTTCATTTATTCAATATTCAAATGATTAATTAAAAGTAAACAATTTGAAGCAATTAATAATTTTCCTATTTTTTAATGCAAACTTTTTGATATTCGATAAGAAATATTGGATCGATGGAGTGAATTTAATTAATTAATTGCTTTTGAACTAAATTTTACAATATCATCGTTGAATTAAGTAAATTTACGAAATACTGAAACTTACAGAAAAAATTTAACTAATTAATTATTTCCAAAATAATTATCATCAATTAATGCTTTTTACAATTTCAAATATATGTTGATAATTTGTTTTAGAATTCCTCATTTTTTATCAATTTCCATACTTCCCACAAATATATTGTACAGTAAAAAATATATTTTTCTTTTCTTTTTCTTTTTTTTTGTTAGGAGAGAAAATTTAAAATAAGCAAAATTAAAAATGAAATGATATGCAAGATGTCGCAATAAAATGATCACGTATATACGTTTGTACAAGTGTCATTATCAGTACTACAATATGTGATATAAAATTATTCATTGAATTTAGTAAATAGAAAGTAGCAAGTAAAAAGTAATAAGTAAAAGTAGTAAGTGAAAAGTAATAAGTAAAGAGTAGTAAGCAAAAAGTAATAAGTAAAAAGTAATAAGTAAAAAGCAGTAAGTAAAAAGTAATAAGTAAAAAGCAGTAAGTAAAAAGTAATAAGTGAAAAATAGCAAGTAAAAAGTAATAAGTGAAGAGTAATAAGTAAAAAGTAGTAAGTAAAAAGTAGTAAATAAAAAGCAGTAAGTAAAAAATAATAAGTAAAAAAGTAATTGATAAAAGACATGTCCATTATTTGATGAAATATCAAAAAATGAATAATCGCTTTGCAACAAATTAAAATTCTATACAGTA
>NW_018109605.1:0-2060 GCF_000183805.2 Loa loa | reverse complement strand
TACCGACTAACAGTGCACGCTTTTTTCCTATTCAATTTTGCATGTTTTTTACTCGCTTTACTCATTTTTCTTATTGTTATTACTAAGTAACATTACATTCTTAATTTAAACTCTTTATTTTGCATGCCTTTTTTAATCATTTTACTCATTTTTCTGTCATTATTACTGACATTGCATGCTTTTTCTTACTTTGACTTAGTTTTTTATTCACTTACTCATTTTTATTACTGACATTGCATGCTTTTTCTTCTAATTGACTTAGTTTTTTATTCACTTACTCATTTTTATTACTGACATTGCATGCTTTTTCTTCTAATTGACTTATTTTATTTGCATGTTTTTTACTCATTTTACTCTCTGTTGTTATTGCTGACTGACATTGCATGCTTTTTCATAATTCCACTTACTTTATTTTGCATATTTTTCTACTCACTTAATCACTTCTGCACTGACATTTCTATTGTTATTATCGATATTTTTTCCATTGTTATTATTGGCATGCTTTTTTCTTAGCTTGGCTTACTTTATTTTACACGCTTTTTCAATTCATTTTACTCATTCTTCTGTTGTTATTACTGATATTGCATGCTTTTTCTCTATTTAATTTTGCACGTTTTTTACTCATTTTACTCATTCCTTTATTTTGCAGGCTTTTTTTATTCACTTTACTCACTTTTCTGTTGTTTCTGTTGTTTATACTTACACTGCATGCTTTTTTCTGAATTCGACTTACTTTATTTTGCATGCCTCTTTTATCTACTTTACTCGTTTTTATTACTTACATTGCATGCTTTTTTCTTGATTTGACTTATTTTATTAGCATGTTTTTCACTCATTTTACTTATTTTTCTATTGTTATCACTAAATGACATTTGCATGCTTTTTTCTTAGCCTTACTTTACTTTGCATTGTTTTTTCATTCATTTTACTCATTTTTATTATTACTAACTTTGTTCATATTCCTACTGTTTTCACTGACATTTATTCTTATTTATTTTTCATTTTTTCTTTTTTTCTTTTATTCATTGCATTCATTTTTTTATTGTTATTATTAACTGACATTGCATGCTTTTTAACTCACTGTACTCATTTTATACTGTTACTATTGACAGTGTATGCTTTTTTCTTTTTTGACTTGTTTTATTTTGCTCTGCAAAATAAAAGCAAAAGATAGGGGTAAACCCTTAGCATGCCTTTTTTTACTTTGCTTTTTGTGTGTGTTTTTTACTAACTGCATTTTTGTATATTTCATTTTTGTCTTATTTTTATCAATTTAACTAATACTGTTTTATTAATTTGAGCTTTCATAGCTTTCATTGCTTGCATGTTCTCAGGCTATTTTGCTGTATTTTGCTTTGCGACTTTTATAAAATGTATATTAGACTATCATTTAATACATTTTAAGCTTATATTTTATTTCAGCTTGCCTTTTGCTTCATTACAGATCTTTAGTATGTTTGTACGTTCTTTTTGTTAATTACTTTATTTAGAAGATGTGCGCTTATCATTTTTCGAACTGTTAATTTCATGAAATAACCATTTTATTCTTAATTTTTTCAGGCTCGTACTTTCAGTTTTCCTACTATTGTTAGAACCTAAATGACAGTTTATTATTTCAATTAGTGCAAAAAAAGAATTTATTTTGATATTTTATTTCGGCACGACATTTATGGCGAAGAAATGATTTTTTTTTTTGCATGGATTATAAGATCAATTCCAATAATTTCAAATTATTAAGAAATACGGTGGAATGCGCCCATGGAGGTGTATCTCGTTACAATTACTATTGCTTATCTGTAAGTTTGTTTTATTTATTTTTTCACTTAAAATTACATAAGAATTACGCTTATCTTTCTTAAATTTTATTATTTTTGTCCAACTGGTTCCTTTTTTAAAATATATGCTAAATTGCTGTTAAATATTAGTTGCAGCATTGCAAAACATGAAAATGTCTTAGGAAATCATCTTTAAGATGAAGGAATAAAATTTGCTTCGTTCGTCAATAGATATGAAACGGTACGATATTTTCGATTGTACAGTAATTGAGTTACTAATTTTCG
>NW_018109604.1:0-2060 GCF_000183805.2 Loa loa | reverse complement strand
TATAGTATATATATATATATATATATATATATATATATATATATATATATATATATATATATATATATATATATATATATATATATATATATACTTTATAACCTTTAAACAAATCGTGTATGACCTTTACAACAAGGGCGTAGAAAACTGTTGTAGCAGTAAACAGCTATAAAGGGCTACACGTGAGATCAAAGGCAGATAAGACCGTTGTTAATGTAATGAATAGCAGCATGTATACAAAGAACGGCCTGTAAGATTAACGACGTGTAATATTATTACAATAATATACAACGACATGCCTGCTCTTTACAATATTAGGACAAGACGTAAACAATAACATGGTTGACCTTTACGAATTTTAAGAGTCGATATATTTAAAGTATTTGAAAATTTCTCGGTTTTCCGACAACCCCCGCCTGTGTAAGAACAGCAACATTGGATATATAGTCAAACTAATGGATGTTTAGGATAACAGCGCTGATGAAAGTGTTCCAGGATGGCAGTAGATAACTCATAACTCAGAATCATAGAATGGACAGTACAATAGCTTTATAAACACTAATCCTATTACCTCTCTTTATTGCACCAGACTTTTATGGAGTTTTCCGAAAGCTCTTTATGCTCTTACTAATCTGTTGTCAATCTTCGGATATCTCTGTCGATCTTGATCGAGAGAAATGATCTGCCCAAATAGCTGAACTGCTGGACTGACTTAAGTTATGATTCGCCTATGGTAATGTGAGGATGAAAGTGATCGTCTTGTGATGCAGGCTGGTAGAGAACTTTTGTATTCTTCAAGCTTACTTCTAGCTTAAGCTCTGCAACCTCTGCAGAACAAGATATTAAGCGCTGCAGAATTCTTCTGTGTGAGCGACGAGGTGGTATCGTTTGCAAAAAGTAGTTCACGGACATGATAATTTGAAGTCTTGATCTGGACCCTCACTCGCCTTGGGTTGAATTGGCCTCCGTTGATACGAATGTGAATGCCATTTTCTTTATCTAGGTCTGCCGTGACTTTGGTGCATCATGTTGAAACAAATTATGAAGACAGCTGATGCAAGAACGTAACCTTGTCTCACCCATTAATTATTGGGAAAGGTTCCGAGAGTGTATCGTCATATCTGATTTGGCCGCGTTGATTTCCATGTAATAGCGTGATCATCTTCAGGAACTTGAGAGGACATTCTAATCATTCCAACATCTGCCATAGAACTTTCCGGTCAATGGCTTTGGTGAGGTCTGCGATGTTCTGTTCCCTGCATTTCTCTTGCAGTTATCAGAGAACAAATACCATATCCATGGTACTCCTATTCACTCTGAAACCACATTGGCTTTCAGATAGAACCTTTTCTGATATAGCGGGTACCAATCTGTTCAGAAGTATTCCTGCAAAGATTTTGCCAGGAATGGAGAGCAGAGTGATACCTCGTTAATTTGAACAGCTGATTTTACTCACTTCTTGTACAGGGCGACAATAATTGCATCACGGAGACCTAGTGGAAGTTTGCCTTTTTCTCAACATCGCAGAACGAGCTCGTGAAACCTGGCATGGAGTACTTGACCTCCGTGTTTCCAGACTTCAGATGGGATACCATCAATCCCTGCTGCCTTTCACCTACTGTATGACCTTGGGCGTTTCTGCCGCAGTCGAAGTTGTATCCAGTTCGCTTTTCATCGGTTGTTGTGTGATATGCTGAATTACTGGTTCGTGACAGCACAATTGGTACTGAAGAGAGTCTGGAAATGTTCAGACCATCGATTCAATATAGAGATTTTGTCAATGAGAAGCATTTGGTCACCTGCGCTGAGTAGGGAGCTTTGACCCTGGTGTCTAGGTCCATACGCAGCTTTCAGAGCCTCTGTGGTCACCCAAATCTGCGCATAGTTGAATATTTCCTGCTAGGTTTACCCACCATTTTTGTTTCTGGATGTCTCGAAGTTTCTGTTGCAGGTTGCTGGATGCAATGCGAAAGGCGGCTTTTCTTACGTGACAAGATGGTTGAGCAACATATGCTTGGTGAGCAGATCTCTTCTTTGTCAATAAATTCTAGACCTCTTTA
>NW_018109603.1:0-2061 GCF_000183805.2 Loa loa | reverse complement strand
AATAATAAAGAAAAAACCAAATCGTAATCCTCGAAATTAAAAGATTTGTAAATGAAAAAGGGGAAATGAAAAATCAAATTCTTTTTGAGAAATTAACTCATAAAATTCGAGACTATCAATATCATTTGATCCTTGCAACATTGTCCCGATTTTAAAGATTATAACGTATGCTAAGTGAAATAATACACTATGCCTTATATTTTGGAAATAGTTTTTTATGCCACTCATGTTTTCCATACCTATGAATATATGTTTTTGGCGTATCCACGTTTCCCACTACGTATGTATTTTAACTATCCTACGTAATATCATCCTTCAATAGCATGGATCAAACAAGAAGGAATTCGTGAATGTCAAGCATACCTGATGCAGCCATTCCATGCGAAAAAGCAAATCGCTCCAAAGTTGCTAATGATGAAAAATGTCCATCCAAATAATTGGCAAAATTGAGCAGCAATTGTTCGCCTTTCATCCGTGTTTCACCTCTTAACATGTTCATCTCTTATATTCATTAGTTTTAAAGAAAAAAAAAGAAAAAAGAGAAAAATAAGAAACGAGAAAAAATCACATGTAAATTCGCATATGAGATACGTAATATGTAACCAAATGTAAGTAATTGTAATAAGTCACAAAATCAGCTGATAATAATAGTTAACAAAACTAATGAGTAAATGATATGCACGAACACACGACAATTACTGCTTAGAACTGATAAAGCTAATTCTTACGAGATCTGTGAGAATATGGCAAAGAATAAGATAACATAATGTAAAACTGTTTCATTCAAAAATTATACATTGTAGAAATCTCCTTACTCTTTCACCATACGAAATGATAACGTATCAGTTTCTTCGAGAACTACCGATGCTTCATACGGTAATTCTACATACTGTGACAAAATATCCATTATTTGGCTACGCTGCAATTCAAAAAATTAATGTTTCAAATTTAGACGAATATTTTACGAGTTATCAACACTGTAAATTAATTCATTTATACAGCCAAGTATTAAAGTAATATAAAAATTTCAAAAATGACTCCCTAACTTCGTGTCTTTCTGAAAGAGAAGTATCCAGTAGCTTAATTTTTCTCGTCGTCTCACTTTCATTCAAAAATTTTAACAATTTTCTGATAGGGTGTTCATCACTAAATACTTTGCTCATTACTCTGGCCATCTGTGCTTTAAAGCATATACTTTAGGTACTGAAATATCATTAACATCACCGTCATAATCAAACAAACTGATAACATTAAATTACAATATTTCTCATTAAACAATCATGTAGGATAGACGATGTTAAATCAGATTTTTTTTTGACGGTGATGTTGATACAAAGTGATTACTTGAGAATGATAATGACAATGGCTTTAAAGAAAAGAAAAATCAACAGTTACCTCAATATGATTGATGCCCCAAAAAACAACAACACCATCGGCAAACAAAAAGAATTCTTTAATTGCATTTTCATCAATAATATATTGTGGCTTTGGTACGAAGTGTAAACCATCATCAATTTCTGGAAAAAATAAATGTGACAAATTTCGTACAAATGTTGGACATATTGGCAGAAACATATACGTTTGTAAGTTTCATATCGTTGAATGCCAAAAGATAAAACAAAAACTTTGAAAACTATAATCTGTTAAATTTTGGTTTATAACAAATGAACAAATATGACGACGCAACGCTCATCAATGTTCATAATGTTCATAACGATTTTTGTTCATAATATATGTTCATAACGATTTTTCGATGATCACTGATGTTCAGAGTGATTTTTTAGAGGCAAATAATGCTCAATTAATAGAGCTAGAAAGAAGTATATCTGAAAAAATTACAGTTAACATATTAAGAAGTGATTAGTTGATCAAGAACAGAACAAAACTGGAGCTAATGTATACAGGAGAAGAAAATAGGATCAAAATGAATGTTGAAGATGTAACTATTTTAATTGTTAGAATGAAAGAAGAAATAGCTATATATATATATATATATATATATATATATATATATATATATATATATATATATATATATATATATATATATATATATATATA
>NW_018109602.1:0-2062 GCF_000183805.2 Loa loa | reverse complement strand
GAAGAAGAAAGAACAAAGATAAGAAAAAAAGTAAGGGAGAGAGAGAGAGAGAGAGAAGGAGAGGGAGAAAAAGAATAAAAATTTTTTACTACAAATTTAATTTGATGTTATTTCAGTGTGCTTGTTGTCTTTGTCGATTGGGTGAACTTGGCTCAAAATTATACTACAAACAAAGTATGATCCTATGTGCTCGTGATTATTTACGATTATTTGGCTTGACGGGTACTTGTGCCGCTTGTGATAAGAATATTCCGGCATTTGAACTTGTCATGCGTGCCAAAGATAATGTTTATCATTTGCGTTGTTTCGCATGTCAGGTTTGTAATCAACGGTAAATTTTCCAATTTCTTAAATTATAGTAGTATTTTGTTAAGTAAAAATTTCAAAATTTCTTCATTTTGATAATAAATGATTTAGAAAAAATTTTTGTAATTTTTAGGAAAAAGAAAAAATTACAAAAAAATTTTTGCAACTTAATAGTTATAGTATGCTTATGTAACAATAAATTTTGAAATTTTTAATTATTTAGATTTTGTATTGGTGATAAATTTTATTTGTGTGAAAACAAAATTCTTTGCCAATATGATTTCGAAGAGCGTATGACATTTCATCAAGCTGCATACAACAATCAAAGTTTAACCGAACTTACCAAAAATATCGAACAGTTGGAGAATTTCGAACCGGTTTTAATTTTAGAATTGAAATTTTAGATTTTGAAAGTAATGAAGGAATTCCTGAATTTAGTTTAACTAATTTTAGCAAAATAGATTAATATAAGTTTGGATTTTTCAATAAATTTTAATGCTATAAAAAACTTTTTTTTCATCGGGTTATAGTAAGTTTTTTTTTTCTTTTTACAAATCAAATTTTGGAATTGAAAAATTTTAATTTCAGCTTGAAGGAAATATGGTTGGTTCGTAGTTTTCAACCATCTTTAATTATTGCATAAAATTGGATTATTCGATAATTGCATTGCTTCCTATCATGAAATTGAATATTTATTGTACCAAAAGGTAACATTATGATTGATAATTCCGAGAACAGTTTATAATTTGATTAAAATTTCAAAAACTATTTAATTTCATTGTTACATATTGCAGATAGTCTCAAATTTTCAAATTAACATTTTTCACTCTTTAAAATTAAGCCATATATTATTATTTGGCAAGAATTTTTAGGCATATTTTCCTAACATTTTAATTTTTCCTATTCCTTTTTTCAGCACAATATCTGCTATATGCAATTAATTACTGTAACAAACCCTTTTTTGTTTTTTTTTTTTCATTGATTTTCAAACAAAATGATTTTCCAGTTATCATTGATTATTTTGCAATTAGTGTAACGAGAGTTAAAATATCTGCTCGGAAAAAAAGAAGGAATGAATTTACAAATAGATGAGAGTTCACTCATTTTTAGCCTTTGATAATTGATTAAATGTTATTATTAAATTCCTGAAATTATATAATATCATTACTGTAAATGTATATCTAAAAGTTATATGAATTTAAATAAAATTTACGAGATGTGAAGACGAGAAATTACAAAACAAATGAGAAATATAATAATGATCATAGCAAGGCCAACCAGTCATCATTGTGTGGATCTTGAAAAAGATGAATTTACAATTATTATAAAATTGTAAAAATTATCTTTACAAATTAAAAAGATAAAAGTAGCATATGTGTTAAGCGTATCATTTGTATATTTATATTAAAAAAAAAAGTAAAACAAAAATAATAAATTAAAATTTCAATGATTAATTCATTAAATTCATTCAAACATCATAAATTTAAATTAATTTAAGTATGAACAACAAGATTTCAATAAATATTTTCCGTTAAAAAGAAAAAAAAATGTATAATAACAAACAGTATTGTTCCAGTTGTAATTAAATGTATGGAATTTTTCTCAACTAAATTCTCTTGTACATTTTATGATAAATTTTCATATAAGCTATATTATTAATTCAATGGAATTAGGATTAATTGATTTTAAAAAATGTAAAAGGGTATAATTTACAACAAAATGACATTTTGAACGTTAAATTCAAAAGATAGTATTT
>NW_018109601.1:0-2062 GCF_000183805.2 Loa loa | reverse complement strand
TTATTATTATTATTATTATTATTATTATTATTATTATTATTATTATTATTATTATTATTATTATTATTATTATTATTATTATTATTATTATTATTATTATTATTATTATTATTATTATTATTATTATTATTATTATTATTATTATTATTATTATTATTATTATTATTATTATTATTATTATTATTATTATTATTATTATTATTATTATTATTATTATTATTATTATTATTATTATTATTATTATTATTATTATTATTATTATTATTATTATTATTATTATTAGTTATTATTATTACTATTTTCATCTTTATTCCTATTGCAATTATTACTCTTTTCGTTATAATAATAATTATTATTACCGTAATCACTATCACTATTGCTTTAACCACAACGATAATAATAATCATTATTATGATTAATATTATCGTTATTATTGTCATTATTATCGATTATGATAACAATTTACAATATACGCCACTTCAAACAATCCTGTATAGTGCAAAATCTATCTTCTCTCCTGCCTTTAACCTATACCTATAACTATATAACTATTCATTACTGTAGTAAAATGTGAGATAATGATAGTAATAAAACCGTTCAATAATTATTTGTATAGAATTAAATCCACCTGACACCTTGCAACCACTATTTTCCTTTCTTTTTTTTTACATATACCGACAACGATTATTATCTCCGACAGATGTTTGATACATTTTTTCTCATTTCACTTTTTATTTTTTTTTTTAGTGAATAACAGTGTATTACAACATTACCAAAATCATCACATTCATCATTCATATTGTTTCTAATAGCAATATCGATCGATCACTTCCTCCTCCCGGAAAAAAAAAAAGGATCCAAAGCGAAGAATTTGAAAAATCTAAAAAGAAACACCGATTAGTGTTATCGATTTTTTACTAATTTTCATATTGAATTTGTCAAAATTATCTTTATCATTGATAATATCAAATAACATCGAAATTTCGATGTGAAAATATTATACTAAAATTATCATGCTTATAAAACTATAACAGGAATAATAATGATAAGCTGATCAGTGATAGTTTTCATTTTTATGATCAATACATATGCTCATAATTATCAACTGTTTTAGTTTTATATTGCATTTAATAATAATTTTATCAAATGATGCATTGATAAGGTGATACGTAGCGCATATAAACCATTCTTTAAAATATTAAAATTGTTTTAAAATTAAATTTAAAGCAATTTTAAAGATAAAAATTATTTGTTTATTTAATAATATTTCATTGAAATGAATGGAACTTAATTTGTATGAAGCACTTAACAGAATGTTTTTACTAAAACGATTGAAATGAATCTCATCCAATTCCTATTAATCTTTATTTCAAATATAATCATTGAATTGGATGAATGAAAGCTTGATGAATAATGACAAATGCATACATCATTGGTAGATGTAATTTGTTTGAGAATTAAAATCAAAAATTTATTTCTCAATTATTTTAATCACGAATGAATTCCAATATATCGGTTCAAATTTAATTTTAAATGATTTTTTTTTTTGCAAAATAAATCAGTTTATTGCATTTCGTTTAAGTGATTTGATGCTAATTTAATTTGATTTGATCTGATCTGATCTGATCTGATCTGATTTATTCTTGCTATTATTTAATTCTATTTTTGTGAATAAATGAATCAGTATACGAATCACTATATACAGTATAAAAATATACTTATATTTTTTTTTGTTATTTATTTATACTATATTTTATCAAAATAAATCAGTACATTACATTTCGTTTAAATGATCTGATGCTAATTTAATTCGATTTGATCTGATCTGATCTGATTTATTTTTGCTATTATTTAATTCCATTTTTAGTTCAATCCATTTCGTTGAAATTCTAAGCACATATTTTTCGTTCTTCGTCCCATTCATTTGATAAATATTTAAAAAAAAAAAAGAAAAAGAAAAGAAAAGAAAACTATGTTGCATTTATTTTCCTTTTTTTTAAAACAAAAAATTTTTCGTAGAATCGAAAGAGTTGATTTTTTTTTTTTTTTCAATGAAAAATTA
>NW_018109600.1:0-2067 GCF_000183805.2 Loa loa | reverse complement strand
TTTTTTTTTTTAAATCGATATCAATTAGTACTGTTCAAATGGAAATTTCATCGTTTTTCTCGCAAAATTTTTTATAAATAATGTAACTTTTGGTGAAATTGTGATCAATGATATTTTTAAGTGAAGAGGAAAAAGGTAAATTTAGACTGGTAGAATAATATTTAGCCAGCTTAAAATTTAACGGGTCATTGTCATACATCGTCATTTGGTAAAACTGGATCAACTGCCGGGTCATAGGAAGATGATACAAATAATATATAACATACGATGAGTAGTTGGTTTTCATTTGGATTGAACTTTTACAGGACAAAAGAAGGAAGGATATGAGATGTAGTTAGAATTTCGAAAAAGTGCTTCCAGCAATTTACGTTAACATCTCACCAATGTGTATGGTATTGTTGAGCTGATAATAATCGAGGCCATATTGCTGATATTGAAGTTTTTAAGCTATGAGCCAAATGTCTTCAGATTTTGATCTCACCAGGCTACAAGCTCATCCTTTGTTTTCATCTTATATTTGTCAAATTTCTTGAAGGTTTTATTACAAATTATACTTTCATGTTAAAAAATTGACAACAATTTTTGAAATTCTAATAATGCAATAGTAGGGAAAAATATTGTTGAGTGTTACTTTAGTGATTTCATTAAGTTATGAAGTATAAATATTATGTTGTATTATGATTTAATGAAGTTATCCATTAATAATAGAAAAATCAATTTCCATATTTTAAAACAAAATTATTTGGTAGTATTCATGCTCAGTCTTTTTTTCTTTTTTTTTTTGCAAGAATTATTTCGCGATCGATTTAAAATCGTTTTAATGCAATTCAAAAGTTCTTTGATACACTAAATAAATGTACAATTTTAGTTTTCGTTAAAATGAATGATGCAAAAAAAAAATTAAGTGCGGAAGAGATGATGTAAGGTATAAATGGTCAGGCTTCTTTTTTTTTTTTAATTCTTTGAAGGAAAGGAAGTAAAATTTTGTGTAGTAAAAAAAAATTTTCTTGAAAGTAAATGATGAGTGAAGATGAATAATGACAATAAATATTTGCATTTTTTTATTTACAACAATTTTTAGTTTCACCAACTATTCAAACAAAATATGTGCTGCTTTTCAACCATCTTTTTCTTTTTCTTTTTTTCATTTACTTAACACAATTAACATTTGCCGCTTAATCACTGATCCTTAGAGTATATAGGAAATGTATTTGTCGCTAATTACTTAGGTTAATTAATTTTATTGTATGCATATTTCCTTAATTTCATACTATATTACTTGATAATGAAATGAATTTCTTAATCTTGGCTGCTATTGTTGTTGTTGTTCCTGCTGCCACTGCTGCTATTATTTCAATTTCTTACCTTTCAGATCTCACTTATTTGGATTTCTTTTCCACTTGTGGCTTAAAAAGTAGTAGTAGTAGCAGTAGTAGTAGTAGTACCACTAGTAGTACCACCAGTTAGCAGTACCACTAGTAGTACCACCAGTTAGTAGTACCACTAGTAGTACCACCAGTCAGTAGTACCACTAGTAGTACCACCAGTTAGTAGTACCACTAGTAGTACCATCAGTTAGTAGTACCACTAGTAGTACCACTAGTTAGTAGTACCACTAGTTATTGCATAACGGGTTTATGTTGTTTTTGTAGGAGTTTCACAAAAATCTGTGTATTAAGGAAATTTTTACATTTCTGGTAACTTCAATAATTATTTACTGCATCATTTAGTCAGTCATTGGCGCTGGAATGTTTTTTGAGAAGTGCATAATTAGTACTGCATAATTTTCAGTAATAGTCTAAAGATCATTTTTATGGGATACAGACTGTAATGTTTAAAGAACAAAATGAAAAAAAAGAAAAAACGAATGAACACAAAAAATTGTTAATTCAACAATTGTTTGTTTACACTTCATCATTCATCAGTTTAAATGTTTTATCGTTCATCTGAAATACATTAGGATTACTGATATTATATTGTTAATTATTTTTATTATTTGAAATAATTCTATTAAAAAGTCTAAAATTAAATTTGCTATTGTATACCAATTAAATTAAAAAAATTTTT